>NW_005873292.1:19742-26476 GCF_000147115.1 Myotis lucifugus
TCATCTGAAGCACTATAGTTTTTGTTATCCCTTGTACAGACTACAGTAACCAAAGCACCTTTTGATATTGGTGCAGAGGAGAGAGAGGCTACCATCTCCCTGTTCCTGCATTTCTGTCAATTCAAACCAAACATTTTTTGCCAGCTACATAGCATTATGGGAAACCAGCTTGTCTGTGTTAAGTAAAATTTATGTGTAAAAAAAGAAAATAGAAATAAACAAAATAAAAAACCTGAGTTGTATCTATACTAGTATACATAAAAGCTAAGCGATGGGAACGACCAGAATGACTGCAACAACTGGTCGCTATGACGCACACTGCAGCCAGGCAATTGGCCCGACCAGGCGCTGGACCAGCCAACCAACCTCCTGCGGCCCCTCCCCCCATCCAACCTGGCCCCGATAGGGGCAGGCCGGCCAGACCCCACCCGTGCACGAATTTGTGCACCAGGCCTCTAGTATATAAATAAGAGTGTGATACTGGGTATAGATGAGAATTTTTTGCATTACATCAAATAACCACTTCAGTGGTGTTAGCTAACTCTCAGCACGTCTCTGTCTAAATAATCTTCATCAATGTGTTCCACTTAGAGAAGTACCCTCCTTCCTCAATTCTAGCTAAGAAAAATCATCTAGTTTTATAGCATTCCCCAGTGTCCCTACACATTTACTTCTCCCTTTTTAGATACTTCTAATAAATCACTAACCACAATTCTTCATAGTTGTTCAGTTATGATGTCTATAAATATCCTTATAAGAATAGTGTTAAATTTAAATTTTGATTCCCTGCATTTTACAACTATACTTTATAGCCAAGTGCATATGTGCTTACTATATGCCACAAAGAGGGTCTCCACCAGAAACCAAATTGGCAGGAATCTTGATCTTGGACTTCTAGCCTGCAGACTGTGAGAAAATGCATTTCTGTTGTTTAATCCACCCAGTTTCTGGTATTTTGTGATGGCAACCTGAGCAGACTAATACACCTAGGTAGTAGGTAAATGGTAGCAGCAAGGGCCAAAAGTGTGTTTTATAAGGCAAGTAACCAGTATCACAAACTATAGCACCACTGAAGAACTCCTGAATTAGGAGAGACCACTGGGAGAAAAGAGAGGGGAAAAAAAACTAGAATTTTGGAAGAAGACTTCTGGGTAGAGAACCATGGAAATTTACAGAGGGAGTTAATAATTTTAAACATTTATAGAATGCTTGATACATGCCAGAGGTTTCCATGTATAGCAGTGTGAAATTTATAGTCATAATACAGACAAGCAGCAGTATAACCACCTTTCTTTCTTTGTAAATGAACCTAACTTGCTTATGACCACACTGCTCCATGTATGCTCAGCAGAGAAAAACACTAAATCTTGTCAGGTCAAGAATTATAACACTTTGGTTTCCTGAGCTGTGAAATGAGGGCTATTATGATGGGGAAGACCAAATAGAAGATACTAAAATTTCTTCTGTCTAGAATAGTAAACCAAAAGCAATAGTAACAGATTCTTGGAGGGATTACAGAGATTACTGCAAATATGAAGGAGTTAAACGATGCAGGGGCGGTAATTCCCACCACACTCCCATTCAACTTGCCTATTTGGCCTGTGAAGAAACACCTGGATCTTGGAGAATGACAGTGGATTATTATAAACTTAACCAGGTGATGATTCCAATTACAGCCACTGTAATAGATGTGTAAGCAAATTAATACATCCCCTGGTACCTGACATGCAGCTATTGATCAGCAAAATGCCTTTTTCTCCATCCCTGTCAATAAGGCCCACCAGGAGCTGTTTGCTTTCAGCTGTCAAGACTAGCAGTACACTTTCACTGTCCTACTTCAGCGGTTTATCAACTCTCCAGCCCTAGGGTGTAATCACTGGGATATGTTTTTTAAATACATTTTTATTGATTTCAGAGAGGAAGGACAGTGGTGAAGGAAAATCCTCTCAGTGAGCAGAACTTTGGGCAGTGCACTTGGTTGTTCACTTTGCTTAGGAGGAATGACCAGACATGGGATTACATACCAACTCATGTGCTCTGGCTAGTGGTTTGGCTGAATCAGCGGTTCTCAACCTGTGGGTCGCGACCCCTGAAAATACATCCTGCATATCAGATATTTACATTACAATTCATAACAGTGGCAAAATTACAGTTATGAAGTAGCAACGAAAATAATTTTATGGTTGGGGGTCACCACAGCATGAGGAACTGTATTAAAGGGTCGAGGCATTAGGAAGGTTGAGAACCACTGTCAGGGACATGGAAAATTGGTGACAAGGAAACTTGGGGAAGAGGTATCTATCTACAACTATAGACCTCGATGAATGGGCATAAACCATGAAGATAGTTATTTATTTGTGTCCCCCATGAGTGCTGGCCACAGAACGACATCAACAGAGAAGGATTTTAATAATCAATTGAATAGGATGACTCATTCTGTAGCTATCACTCAGCCTCTTTCCCCAGCCACCCCTATCATCACCCAATGGGCTCATGGACGAAGTGGCCATGGTGGCAGGGATGATGGTTATGCATGGACTTAGCAACCCAGAATTCCACTCACTAAGGCTCACCTAGATACAACTACTGCTGGATCTATCAGCATCAGAGACTAACACTGAGCTCCTAATATGGCACCATTCCCCAGGGTGATCAGTCAGCTAGCGGCCTGGTGGCTGTTGATTACATTGGACCACTTCCATCATGGGAAGGACAGCATTTTGTTCTTACTGGAATAGACACTTACACTCTGGCTACAACTCCTTCCTTGCCCTCAATACTGCTGAGTTGCCAAAATTACCATCTGTGAACTTATGCAACACCTTATCCATCAGCATGGTACTCCACATAGTGTTGTTTCTGATCTAGGAACTCATGTCACAGCCAAAGAAGTGCAGCAATGAGCCCATGCTCATGGAATTCACTGGTGTTACCATGATCCCACCTCTGAAGCCACTGGTTTGACAGAGCAGTGGAATGGCCTTTGGAAAATTCAGTTATGGCACCAGCTCGGTGGCAATAGGTTATAGGGCTGGGGCAAGGTTCTCTGCAAGGCTGTATATGCTCTGAATTAGCACCCAATATCTGGTACTGTTTCTCCTACAGCTAAAATTTACACATCCATAAATCAAGGGCTGGGAATGGGAGTGGCACCACTCACTATTACCTTAGTACAATTTTTCTTCCTGTTCCCATGACCTTATGTTCTACTGGCTAGAAGTCTTAATTCCAAAGGGAGAGATGCTTCCACCAGGAGACATGACAAGGATTCCATTGAACTGAAAATTAAAACTGCTGAAGTCAGATGTACCTTAGAGAATGGCAGTGCAGTATTCTAAATTGAATCAGAGGTCAACTTTGTTTTAATTTTGTTGCTCATACAAATCAACATATCTCATACTTTGTATGAAGGTTGTTGATCCAGGATAGACTTTTTTTTTTTTCAGGATAGACTTTTATTCTCTAAACCTATCAGCAAAACTATCAGAAACAGTTTCTTTTCAGCTACTAGGGCCAACAATATCTCTTCATTCTCCTACTCTTCAGCTCAGACCCACATTTGGCCCTCAGGAACTGAATTGCCTCTGCATTGCATAGGACATTACTATGGTCCAGTTCACTGATGGCGTCATGGCACCATTCTTGTAGACATTTTGGTAAGATGAACGAATGTCAGGTGGTGGAATATAAATTCATAAAAAAAATCAAAGACCTGACAGTTCAGTGAATTTCTAAGGTTCCAATGTTCTAGGGCATATTAAGCTATTCCTTCTAAGATAACGAATGAGTTGTATCAGGCCCCCTCACTACTAAGAAAGAAACATTACAATGAATGGGCCTCTTTGAATTTTGAAGGTAATACATATACTCATTTCCGTATGCTATTCTGATCTATGTCGGTAATTGGAAAGTTGCCAGTTATGAGTGGGGTGCAGAGGAATTGAAGGCTCTGGAATGGGTCAGGCTGCCATGCAAGCTGCTCTGACATTTGGGTTATATGGTCCAGCAGATGTGATGGTGCTTAAAGTGTATGCAGCAAGCAGGGAAGCTGAATAGAGTTTTGACAGGTATCTATAAATGACATTTAAGATATGGAGCAAATCTCTTGCCATTCTCAGCATTTAAGTGTACTTCCTCCAAGAAACCGCATCTGGTTTGTTACTGAGCCCTAGTAGAGATGGAATACTAACTTATCAGAAACCATAAAGAAACATGAAACCTCAGCTGCCCATCATGAACTGAGTGTTGTCTAATCCACCAAGTCATAATGTTGGGCACACACAATAGCACTGTTATAAAATAGAAGTGATATATGAGACTGACCTTGAGAAGGACTTTAATGTATAAGTAAGTCGCATGAGCAAGTAACCCATATATCCATGGCTCTTATTGCTGCTGCAGTTCCTCCTTCCTCTTATGGGGTGTTCCACAGTCTATTGACTTAGGAGAAAAAGAGTTTTATTTACATATGGTTCTGCATGATATACTGATACTACACAAAAGTAGATAATAGTGGACTACTGTCACACTATAGTCCCACTCTGAGGTGGCCTTGAAGAAGACGCCTTCCAGTACACAGAACTTTAACCAGTGTACCTTTAGTTAACTTTTTCTAGTGGCTTGTTCATTTTTCCTGGAATACTAGCAGTAAATCATGGACAGTGGCTAATGATTTGACTGGATGGTCATAGAATTAATAGGAACATAATTGGAAAACTGGTGACAAGGAGATCTGGAGAAGAGCTGTATCTCTGAAAGTGAAGATATTTACATCCCAGGGAAGTACTCATCAAAGAAGAGATCAACCGAAGGACTTGTATGCATGCATATAAGCATAACCAATGGACATAAGACACTGGGGGGTAGGGGAGGCCAGGGATTGTCAAGGGCGGGGAAAAAGAAGAAGACATATGTAATACCCTTTGTAATACTTTAAGCAATAAAACAATTAAAAAAAAAAAACAAAGAACAAGCTTAGCAGAAAAGCTTTTACTAATCAAGTGGACATGATGACCAATTCATTGGCCATCAGTCAACCTCTTTCCCTAGCCACCTCATCCTTGCCCAATTTAATTATGACCAACAGTCCAAGGCAGCAGGAATGAGGTTATATACTTGCATAGCAACACAGACTTCTAAATCACCAAGGCTGATCTGGCTAAGGAACTTGCAAACAGCAGAGACTAACACTGAGCCCCCATATGAGATCATTCCCCAGGGGGATCAGCGAACCTCCTAGTTGATTATATTGCCTATTTATGTTGTAGAAGACGGAGTACTTTATTTTCACTGTAATGGACACATCCTCTGGATGTAGATTTGCCTCTTCTGCCTATATGATTCTGCCAAAGCCACCATCTATGAACTCAAAGAATGCATAATTCACCCTCCTCATATTCCACACTACATTGCTTCTCACCGATGAGTTCATTTTAAAGCAAATGAAGTGTGGAATCAGCTGTATGGAATTCACTGGTCTTCCCATGTACTGCATCATCCTGAAGTAGCTGGCTGAATAGAATGGTGGAATAGCCTTTTGAAGGCTCACTTGAAAGCATCTGCTAGATGACAACATCTTGCAAGGCTGGGGCGATGTTCTACAGGATACAATGCATGTTCTAGATCGGTGACCAATACATCATGCTCTCTCTCATTTTTAAGAATTTACAGGTCTTGGAATTAACTGGTTCCAACAGGAATGCTTCCTCCCAATATTACTTCTAATCAGGGCCAGGATTAGGATGAGATGAGTGAAGCACTCATCTAGGGTGCAAAATTTAATGCATTGTCAAAAACTTAGTACTCAAGAAATCATATCTTAATGTAGTATTTTAAACATGAAAATGCAAAAATCATAAGTAACACAAAAAATTTAAATATCTTTGCTTACTTTATGACTCTATGTTATCATGCAAAGGGAACAGTCATTTCCGATCAGTTCAGTGTTCCTGGACCCAAGTGGCCATCACACCCCCACCAGGTGGATTGATGAGGGTTGACAATGACATGCAAACAGACTAAGCAACCTGGCTACATATATAGTCATGTTTTGTTTTTAATTGCAGAGCTTTAGTTAACTTTTTCTAATGGCTTCAAATATGAAGGATATTTTGACAAGTGTATATAGGGTTGCATATGTTCCCTTTTTACGCAGGCACTTCCCTTTGTAATCCTCTATAAAAATTATTGCTTCCTTTGTCCATGACTTTGGGTTCTGCTGCCCTAGAGTTTAGTTCCCAAGGGTGGCATATTTCCATCAGTGGACACAGCAATAGTCCCATTAAACTAGAAGTTGAGATTACTATCTGCCTGCTCATGGTTTGTTATGCAAGTGAATCTACAAAGAGAATTAATGTATTACTGGGGTGACTGAGTCTATCAAGGGGACATTGTGTTATTACTATACAATTGGGTAAGCAAGAATATATCTGGACTTCAGGAGATCACCCAGAGCAACTCATAATAACTCATAATACCAATGTGTACTGTGACAGAAAAGCAAAGCTAAAGGAAAGAACTATCAGTATATATATACTGAGTGGCCAGATTATTATGACCACCTCATCAGTACAATGAAGTGAATTAGTTATGCAAATACTACTACTGCTAATAATAATAAAACCTTGAGAGTATTTGCTTAGGAAGTTTTCAATATTCAGTATTTTTGGAAGTGTCAATGAAGTACTGATGGGGTGGTCATAATAATCTGGCCAGTCATAATAATCTGGCCACTC
>NW_005873293.1:0-26272 GCF_000147115.1 Myotis lucifugus
CTAACCCTATCCCTAACCCTAACCCTAACCCTAACCCTAACCCTAACCCTAACCCTAACCCTAACCCTAACCCTAACCCTAACCCTAACCCTAACCCTAACCCTAACCCTAACCCTAACCCTCCCGCCCTGGCCGCCCTCCTACACAGGAAGTGATTCCGCGGTCGGGGACTGGATTGCGGTTCTCACGCCCCTGCTGTGGGGAGGGGGTGTTCAAACCAAGGCCTTCGGTCCTTCGGTGTCTTGCGAGTGTTCTGTGTATGCCCATATTCTGCTCTTCAGTTCATAAGCGTACGTGTACTGAGCGTGTCCACGTCTCCTCGCCCAAACTGAGGAGTCCTTTGGCACCATGTCCTGTGTGCATTATAAATTTGCTTCCACACTCAACTATGCCATCGTCACCTTTGATGGGCGGCACATCTCCCTCCGAGACCTAAAGACGCAGATTCTGGGCAGAGAGAAGCTAAAAGCTGCCAAGTGCGACCTGCAGATCAGCAACTCGAAGACCGCGGAAGAGTACACTGAGGATAATGCTCTGATTCCTAAGAATACGTCTGTCCTTGTTAGAAGAATTCCTATTGCAGGTGTGAAATCTACAAGCCAGACGGACGTTATACGTCGAACTGAACCAGCGATGGGAACTTCAAAAGTCACTGACGACTCTTCTGCACCTATGTCTCTGGTCCAGCTTACAAAGACTGCCAATCTGGCTGAAGCCAATGCTTCTGAAGAAGATACAATTAAAGCCATGATGTGGCAGTCTGGCCATGCATACGACCCCATCAATTACATGAAGAAGCCTCTAGGTCCACCACCTCCATCTTACACCTGTTTCCGCTGTGGTAGAACTGGCCATTATATTAAGAATTGCCCAACCAATGGGGACAAAAACTTCGAATCTCGTCCTAGGATTAAAAAGAGCACGGGAATCCCCAGAAGTTTCATGATGGAAGTGACAGTTCCTACCATGAAAGGTGCAAAGCTCACCAGCACCAGAACATACGCAATACCAACTATAGAGGCAGAGGCATATGCAATTGGGAAGAAAGAAAAGCTACCTTTCTTCCCAGAGGAGCCCTCTTCGTCTTCTGAAAAGGACATGTACTGGTTGGGGGCAGGATCCTAGACCCTGATCCTGAGCTTGGGGGAGGCAACCAATCAATGTGTCTCTTTCAATAGATGTTTCTCTCTATCTCGTTGCCTCCTTTCCACTCCCTCTAAAATATCAATGGAAAATATATCCTCCTGTGAGCTTTAGCACCAACAAGAACAACAACAACAAAAAAGTTAAAATAAAATAAAATGAAAATGAAAAGGCAAAAACAAAAATGTCTAAGAGCCAGGACAGAGCTTCCCTTGTAAGATCTCCACTGTCAACACCACTGTCCTTGACAGGTGCCCGAGGTGGTTACTAACCATCACACCTGCTCATAGAAAAGGAACAGGCCTGGGGCTGGGGGGGGGGGGACTGTCCCGAGGTCACACACGGAATGAGTCCTGAGCTTGGATTTGACCCAAGTAGGGTGCCCTGGGCATGCCTGCTCCGCCCTTGTGAAAAACTGCTTCTCCCTTCCAGGAAACACCAGCAGAAGCCCAGATCAGGACTCACTGGGCACATCTGGGTGTCCTGTGCACTTATCTCATGGCCCCATATGCATGTGTTTGGTGTGATGTTGCACTGCAGACAAATTCCATGATACTTCGTGGAGGCAGCCTGGGTCTGTGCTGTCTGTTTCCAGGACAGCTCAGCTACAGGCGACAGCACTCACTACAGTGCCTCCTCTCCTCACTCCAGAGTCTGTTCAGTGGCGCTGTCTACTCTACGTGGCTCAGAGTTCTCCAGAGTCAGAGCCTGGCACACACAATGGGTGCTCAGGGGTGTCTGTGGGGTGAGTGACTGACAGGAGAAGGATGGGGGGCCTAGAGGAAGAGCTCCACATGGCAGCAGTGGGTTGGCCACAGCTGCCCTTCCTCACACCGCCAAGAAACACCAACGCATTCCAAAGACATCTAAGGAGCCATGATTGTTCCTGAGGGTGGGGAGCCCTTTCTGCCCTGGCCTCTGGGGTAGCCGCCTCCCATGGTGCTGCCTGCTGCCCCCTCCAGCCCCGCCTGGCCACCAGGAGCTGCCCCTCCCCCGCCTGACTCCTCCCTGGTCTAAGAAGACCTGTATCCCAAAGTCCTCAGGTCCTTCCCAACTGTTTCTGCCCCAAAACCCGCTTTCCCGCGAGGCGGGGGCCTGGGCCAGTGTGCGGGCGGAGCTGCCCATGGTTGGGGCTGGGGGAGTTTCTTTTCCGAGTGGACTTGACCTTACTCCTGAGTTCAAAGTAGCGTGTGTTTTTCTTTTGAATTTTTTCCCAGTTCGCAAAGGGCAATGAGAAGTGGAGGCACCCAGACCTCCCCTCCGCCCACCCCTCTTCACACCCACCCCCCTGAAAGGGGCCTCTGCATAGTCCCCTGCCCCTGTCTCTCCAGCACACACCTTACGGGGGATGAGAGACAGTGAGGCGGTCCAGGGGCCCAGGAGAGGAGCACGGGTGGGCTTCTTTGGACAGAAGGGCAGCTGAAAGCAGAGGAGGGGCCTGGCAGCGGGCTCCATGCTCTGCGACCCAGGAAGGCAGGAATGTGATGGAGATGCCTGCTCTGAGAAGCGCCTGGAAACAATTCACCAGCATCTGCCCAGAAATAAAGTCACTGATGAGGTGCCTGCCCCGTTCCAGGGTCTGTGGGGGTGCCACCCTCGCGGGTGCGGGGGGGAGAGAAGAGGGGTTTCTGGGAACCCACCCAACTCCTGGAAAGCCGTTCCTGCACTTGAGACTAGAATGGTGACCCGGTGAGAGGTGATGGAGGTGAAGGCTCACCAATTTCTACCCGCAGGAGATACGCATACCCGCTGGGCCCCAGGATCAGGTCACCCCACATCCCTCTCAGAGGAAGGGAAAGGGCCTGCTCAGCACCAGGCCCGCTGGGGCTGTCGTTCTGGAGACTGGGCTGTAACCTGGGGCCCGGCTGGTGCTCCCAGAGGTCTGTGCGGGCCTGGCTGGGGTGGGGGGTGGTCCTTCTGTCCCAACTCCTTGGGGCCTGGCCAGGGTCTCTGTAGTTCCTCCGCCTCTGCACACCCTCCCGTATCCGGCCCTTGGCCTGGAACAGGGGCAAGGCCAGGCCCCACCCCACCAGACAGGCGAGTGGTGAGATCAGCCTGGGCCGCCCTCACCCGGTCCCTGAATCCATCTGAGTCCCACTGCTGGACCCCCCTCACCCTCCAGGTCCAGCCACTTCCGAGGGCTCAGAACTCACAGCTACTGATGGCTCTCATGGGTGACGGTGACCCCACAGCGTGACTGAGGAGGAGAGATGGCAGCAAGCTCCCGCCAAGCAGAATCCTACTCGTTTGCAACCGGGTCTCCATCGCCTGCAGACCAGGCTGGGCTTTTTGATTTATTTATTTATGTTAAATATATTTTATTGATTTTTTTACAGAGAGGAAGGGAGAGGGACAGAGAACTAGAGACATCGTGAGAGAGAAACATCGATCAACTGCCTCCTGCACACCTTCTCCCAAGGTGCATGTGCCCGCAACTAAGGTACCTGCCCTTGACCAGAATCGAACCTGGGACACTTCAGGCCTCAGGCTGATGCTCTGTCCACTGAGCCCAGCAGGTTAGGGCGGGCTTTTCTATTTTTTAAAAAATTAATTATTTTCTATTTAAATTACTACTAGGGACAGAAAGAGAGGGGGCGGGGTGGGGCGGGAGAGAAACATTGAACCTATTGAGCTTGAACCCAAAATCAGGGCATGTGCCCAAACAGGGAACCGAACCCGTGACCCTCCGTGACCCCTCGGCACCCAGGCACGCACTGGTATCACTGAGCCACACCTGCCAGGGTCCGGTCTGCGTGTCTCAGTCCTTCAAACACTTCAGATGCGTGCGAAGCAGCTCATAGGCCTACAGGCCCCATGTGGCCGCAGGAGTTTTTCTCCTGGAAACCATGTCCCAGCGGATTATGAAAAATGGATCAACCCTGGTCTCTAACCAATCACAGGGAGGGGCGGGAACAGGAAGTGATGCCTGGAGCGGGAATATAAACAGGCGGGATTTAGTGCCTGGCACAGAGTTCCCCAGTCGGGACTGCCAGGCGGTATGTAGGGCGAGGGCGTCCGAGGCCTGGGGTTTGGAAGTGAGTGATTACCGATGCATGGATGGAGGGATGGATAGATGAGTGGGTGGGTGGATGAATGGTTCGGCGGAAAAATGCACAGATGGATGCACGGAGGTTGGTCTCAGAAGCCCTGGGTGTGTGCCCTGTGCATCTTTTCTGAGATCCTGTGGAAACCAGGTGTACCCCTGGCCCCCCTTCACACACAGGGCATGGTTTCTATTTTAAACAAGCGCATTTCAGACTAGGCCAATGTTGGCGTTTTGACCAGATTAATTTTTAATTTGGGAAGTGTGATGGGGGTGCATCTTAGGAGGCGTTGCAGTGCCTCCTCTATCCACCCCACCCACCCCCGCTAACCCAGGCCCGGTCAAGACGACTATCAGTCCGTTCTTGGTGCCTAGGAGTGTGTTTGTTCATTCACTTTGTTCTGTAGATTCCACATCGAAGGGAAATCTTGGGATAACTTGTCTGTCTGACGGGCCTCTCTCACTCAGCATACTGAATCCCATGCAATTCCAGGTTGTAAATATGTTTTCTGTATTTTCCTATAGAATCATGACCAAATAGTGCTTGTAATTTACCAATGGAATTACTCTATCTTATATTTCTTAATTGATGATTTTTGAGAGAGAGAGAGAGAGAGAGAGAGATTTCTTGTTGCACTTAGCATTGCATTTATTGATTGACTTTTGTCTGTGCCCTGACCGGGCACGGAACCTGCAAACTTGACCTAGGAGAAAGACACACTAACCAACTGAGTTGTCTTGAGGAGAAGCAACAAACGCTGGTGTTATTGTTGAAATAGATTTTGGAGCTCAGCCGGTGTGGCTCAGTTGTTGAGTGTCAACCAATGAATCAACAGATCACTAGATTGTTTCCTGGTCAGGCCCATGCCCAGCTTTCAGGCTCAGTCCCCATTGGAGGGCCAGCAGGTGTCAACTAATTGATCTTTCTTTCTTTCTTTCTTTCTTTCATCTTTCTTTCTTTCTTTCTCTCTCTCTCTCTGTCTCTCTCTCCCCCCCCCTCCTCTTCATTCGTCTCTCTCTAAAATCAGTAAAATGAAATATTCTTAAAAGAAAAATACTATGGATTAACTTCCAGGTTATTCAATATGGGACAAGTGAGGCGTGTTTATTATTGGGTGGATCAGCAGGTGAATCCCATCTCATTCTCTCTTCTCTTTTCCCCAGAACTGTGAACCTGTTACTGAGTCCTTACCTTCCGTCGATCTCCATCAGGAGCTGACTTCAGGCCGGGTTTGTTCCAGTCCCATTGGAGACGTTCCCAGAGAATATGGCTACAGACCAGGCATTTTACGCTGGTCATGGGCACCCGGAACCAGCCAGCACCCCTCCACAAGGCTCCATGGCCAATAGCACTACAGTGGTAAAGATACAAGGCACACCTGTGTCTGGAGGGCGTCTCAGCCCTGAAAACAACCAGGTGTTGACCAAGAAGAAATTACAAGACTTAGTAAGAAAAGTGGACCCTAATGAGCAATTGGATGAAGATGCACAGGAGTTGCTGCTGCAGACTGCTGATGATTTTATCGAGAGTGTAGTGACAGCAGCCTGCCAGCTTGCTCGGCATCGCAAGTCCAGCACCCTGGAGGTGAAGGACGTCCAGCTGCACCTAGAGAGGCAGTGGAACATGTTGATCCCAGGATGGGGCTCTGAACAAATCCAACCCTACAAAAAAGCTTGCACCACAGAGGCTCACAAACAGAGGATGGCATTGATCTGGAAAACAACCAAGAAATAACACATGGAAAGATCAGGGAATGGGCAACATTGTATTTGGAGATTCTTGAGCTGAGACCTCAGCCATCTCATCTTTGAATTTTTCTTTAATGCTTTACAGAGAAGCATATATTTTTTTATTAACTGTGCAGCAATATCTATAATGACTGAGAGGATCTGCCAAAAGAATAAAGCCTACTGCCCTCCCCCCAAAGGAAAAAAAAAAAAAACTTGACCTGGCAGGGAGAGCTTTCCCTTTCTTTTTTTTTCAAAGTACAGACAGATTAAAAGCATTGATTTTGCATCTAAGTGTAGTTTTGCCTGAATTTCTAACATTTGGATTTTTACTTTGGTTTATTTTTAAATGTCTAACCAAGCTGATTCCCTGACCACCCCACCCCCTTCCAGATAAAAACTTCTTAACTGTGAATTTATTTTGGGAAATTTTATATTTTTGTATTGATTTTATACAGAGAGAGAGGAAGAAGGATTGAGAGTTAGAAGCATCGATGAGAGAGAAACATCGACCAGCTGCCTCCCGCAATCCCCGTACTGTGAATATGCCCGCAACAGTGGTAGGTTTATGCCCTTCACCGGAATGGAAGCTGGGACCCTTCAGTCCACAGGCGGACTATGTATCCACCGAGCAAAACCGGTTTGGGCATGGACATTTTAAATATTTCGTTTGTGTTGATTGATTGGTCTAAAACTTCCCCCAAAATGGCAGGGGATCAGCTTTCCTGCTCCTGAATAACCACTTCCCAGTCAGACTGGAATGAAAGATGTGGGTGCTTCTGAGATGCTTGTCCTGGCACCTGCAGGGGAGAGCTACGGGTCTGGGGTCACTGAGCCCAATGGACTGAATGAAGGTCCTGGGTCCCATTCCAGTCAAGGTCATGTACTGGCTGGGGGCAGGATCCTTGACCCTGATCCTGAGCTTGGGGGAGGCAACCAATCAATGTGTCTCTTTCAATAGATGTTTCTCTCTGTCTCTTTGCCTCCTTTCCACTCTCTCTAAAACATCAATGGAAAAATATATCCTCCAGTGAGCTTTAGCACCAATAAGAACAACAACAACAAAAAAGTTAAAATAAAATAAAATGAAAATGAAAAGGAAAAAAAAATGTCTAAGAGCCAGGACAGAGCTTCCCTTGTAAGATCTCCACTGTCAACACCACTGTCCAGGACAGGTGACCGAGGTGGGAACTAACCATCACACCTGCTCATAGAAAAGGAACAGGCCTGGGGCTGGGGGGGGGGGACTGTCCCGAGGTCACACACGGAATGAGTCCTGAGCTTGGATTTGACCCAAGTAGGGTGCCCTGGGCATGCCTGCTCCGCCCTTGTGAAAAACTGCTTCTCCCTTCCAGGAAACACCAGCAGAAGCCCAGATCAGGACTCACTGGGCACATCTGGGTGTCCTGTGCACTTATCTCATGGCCCCATATGCATGTGTTTGGTGTGATGTTGCACTGCAGACAAATTCCATGATACTTCGTGGAGGCAGCCTGGGGTCTGTGCTGTCTGTTTCCAGGACAGCTCAGCTACAGGCGACAGCACTCACTACAGTGCCTCCTCTCCTCACTCCAGAGTCTGTTCAATGGCGCTGTCTACTCTACGTGGCTCAGAGTTCTCCAGAGTCAGAGCCTGGCACACACACTGGGTGCTCAGGGGTGTCTGTGGGGTGAGTGACTGACAGGAGAAGGATGGGGGCCTAGAGGAAGAGCTCCACATGGCAGCAGTGGGCTGGCCACAGCTGCCCTTCCTCACACCGCCAAGAAACACCAACGCATTCCAAAGACATCTAAGGAGCCATGATTGTTCCTGAGGGTGGGGAGCCCTTTCTGCCCTGGCCTCTGGGGTAGCCGCCTCCCATGGTGCTGCCTGCTGCCTGCTCCAGCCCAGCCTGGCCACCAGGAACTGCCCCTCCCCCGCTTGGCTCCTCCCTGGTCTAAGATGAGCTGTACCCGAATGTCCTCCGGTCCTTTCCAGCCGTTTCTGCCCCAAACCCAGCTTTCCCAAGAGGCGGGGGTCAGGGCCAGTGCATGGGCGGAGCTGCCTGTGGTTGGGCCTGGGGGAGTTTCTGTTCCGAGTGGACTTGACCTTATTCCTGAGTTCAAAGTAGCGTGTGTTTTTCTTTTGAATTTTTTCCCAGTTCGCAAAGGGCAATGAGAAGTGGAGGCACCCAGACCTCCCTTCCGCCCACCCCTCCTCACTCCCGCCCCCCTGAAAGGGGCCTCTGCATAGTCCCCTGCCCCTGTCTCTCCAGCACACACCTTACGGGGGATGGGAGGCAGCGAGGCGGTCCAGGGGCCCAGGAGAGGAGCACCGGTGGTCTCCTTGGACAGAGGGGCAGCTGAAAGCAGAGGAGGGGCCTGGCAGCGGGCTCCGTGTTCTCCGACCCAGGAAGGGAGGAGCGTGACAGAGATGCTTGTTCTGAGAAGAGCCAGGAAACAATTCACCAGCATCTGCCCAGAAATAAAGTCACTGATGAGGTGCCTGCCCCGTTCTGGGTTCTTTGGGGCCGCCACCCTCGCGGGTGCGGGTGGGAGGAGAGGGGTTTCTGGGAACCCACCCAGCTCCTGCACAGCCGTTCCTGCCCTTGAGTCTAGAACGGGGACCCGGTGAGAGGCGATGGAGGTGAAGGCTCCCCCATTTCCACCCGTGGGAGATACGCATACCCGCTGGGCCCCAGGATCAGGTCACCCCACGTCCCTCTGAGGCAGGGAAAGGGCCTGCTCAGCACCAGGCCCGCTGGGGCTGTCGTTCTGGAGACTGGGCTGTAACCGGGGGCCCGGCTGGTGCTCCCAGAGGTCTGTGCGGGCCTGGCTGGGGTGGGGGGTGGTCCTTCTGTCCCAGCTCCTTGGGGTCTGGCCAGGGGCTCTGTAGTTCCTCCGCCTCTGCACCCCCTCCCGTATCCGGCCCTTGGCCTGGAACAGGGGCAAGGCCAGGCCCCACCCCACCTGACGGGCGAGTGGTGGGAGCAGCCTGGGCCGCCCTCGCCTGGTCCCTGAATCCATCTCAGTCCCACTGCTGGACCCCCTCACCCTCCAGGTCCAGCCACTTCCGAGGGCTCAGAACTCACGGCTTCCCATGGCTCTCACGGGTGACGGTCACCCCACAGCGTGACTGAGGAGGAGAGATGGCAGCGAGCTCCCGCCAAGCAGAATCCTACAGGACTGCGAACGGGTATCCATCGCCTGCAGAACAGGCTAGTCTTTTTGATTTATTTATTTATGTTGAATATATTTTATTGATTTTTTACAGAGAGGAAGGGAGAGGGACAGAGAACTAGAGACATCGTGAGAGAGAAACATCGATCAACTGCCTCCTGCACACCTTCTCCCAAGGTACATGTGCCCGCAACTAAGGTACCTGCCCTTGACCAGAATCGAACCTGGGACACTTCAGGCCTCAGGCTGATGCTCTGTCCACTGAGCCCAGCAGGTTAGGGCGGGCTTTTCTATTTTTTAAAAAATTAATTATTTTCTATTTAAATTACTACTAGGGACAGAAAGAGAGGGGGCGGGGTGGGGCGGGAGAGAAACATTGAACCTATTGAGCTTGAACCCAAAATCAGGGCATGTGCCCAAACAGGGAACCGAACCCGTGACCCTCCGTGACCCCTCGGCACCCAGGCACGCACTGGTATCCCTGAGCCACACCTGCCAGGGTCCGGTCTGCGTGTCTCAGTCCTTCAAACACTTCAGATGCGTGCGAAGCAGCTCATAGGCCAACAGGCCCCATTTGGCCGCAGGAGTTTTTCTCCTGGAAACCATGTCCCAGCGGATTATGAAAAATGGATCAACCCTGGTCTCTAACCAATCACAGGGCGGGGCGGGAACAGGAAGTGATGCCTGGAGCAGGTATATAAACAGGCGGGTTTCAGCGCCTGGCACAGAGTTCCCCAGTCTGGATTGCCAGGCGGTATGTAGGGCGAGGGCGTCCGAGGCCTGGGATTTGGAAGTGAGTGATTACCGATGCATGGATGGAGGGATGGATAGATGAGTGGGTGGGTGGATGAATGGTTCGGCGGAAAAATGCACAGATGGATGCACGGAGGTTGGTCTCAGAAGTCCTGGGTGTGTGCCCTGTGCATCTTTTCTGAGATTCTGTGGAAACCAGGGGTACCCCTGGCCCCCCTTCACACACAGGGCATGGTTTCTATTTTAAACAAGCGCATTTCAGACTAGGCCAATGTTGGCGTTTTGACCAGATTAATTTTTAATTTGGGAAGTGTGATGGGGGTGCATGTTAGGAGGCGTTGTAGTGCCTCCTCTATCCGCTCCCCCACCCCTGCTCCCCAGGCCCGGTCACGACGACTATCAGTCTGTTCTTGGTGCCTAGGAGTGTGTTTGGTCATTTACTTTGTTCTGTAAATTCCACATCGAAGGGAAATCTTGGGATAACTTGTCTGACGGGCCTCTCTCACTCAGCATACTGAATCCCATGCAATTCCAGGTTGTAAATATTTGTTTTCTGTATTTTCCTATAGAATCATGACCAAATAGTGCTTGTAATTTACCAATGGAATTACTCTATCTTATATTTCTTAATTGATGATTTGAGAGAGAGAGAGAGAGAGAGAGAGAGAGAGAGATTTCTTGTTGCACTTAGCATTGCATTTATTGGTTGACTTTTGTCTGTGCCCTGACTGGGCACGGAACCTGCAAACTTGACCTAGGAGAAAGACACACTAACCAACTGAGTTGTCTTGAGGAGAAGCAACAAACGCTGGTGTTATTGTTGAAATAGATTTTGGAGCTCGGCCGGTGTGGCTCAGTTGTTGAGTGTCAACCAATGAACCAACAGATCACTGGATTGTTTTCTGGTCAGGCACATGCCCAGCTTTCAGGCTCAGTCCCCATTGGAGGGCCAGCAGGTGTCAACTAATTGATCTTTCTTTCTTTCTTTCTTTCTCTCTCTCTGTCTCTCTCTGTCTCTCTCTGTCTTTCTCTGTCTCTCTCAGTCTCTCTCTGTCTCTCTCCCCCCCCTCTCTCCTCTTCATTTGTCTCTTTCTAAAATCAATAAAATGAAATATTCTTAAAAGAAAAATACTATGGGTTAACTTCCATGTTATTCAATATGGGACAAGTGAGGCGTGTTTATTATTGGGTGGATCAGCAGGTGACTCTCATCTCATTCTCTCTTCTCTTCTCCCCAGAACTGTGAACCTGTTACTGAGTCCTTACCTTCCGTCGATCTCCATCAGGAGCTGACTTCAGGCCGGGTTTGTTCCAGTCCCATTGGAGACGTTCCCAGAGAATATGGCTACAGACCAGGCATTTTACGCTGGTCATGGGCACCTGGAACCAGCCAGCACCCCTCCACAAGGCTCCATGGCCAATAGCACTACAGTGGTAAAGATACAAGGCACACCTGTGTCTGGAGGGCGTCTCAGCCCTGAAAACAACCAGGTGTTGACCAAGAAGAAATTACAAGACTTAGTAAGAAAAGTGGACCCTAATGAGCAATTGGATGAAGATGCACAGGAGTTGCTGCTGCAGACTGCTGATGATTTTATCGAGAGTGTAGTGACAGCAGCCTGCCAGCTTGCTCGGCATCGCAAGTCCAGCACCCTGGAGGTGAAGGACGTCCAGCTGCACCTAGAGAGGCAGTGGAACATGTTGATCCCAGGATGGGGCTCTGAACAAATCCAACCCTACAAAAAAGCTTGCACCACAGAGGCTCACAAACAGAGGATGGCATTGATCTGGAAAACAACCAAGAAATAACACATGGAAAGATCAGGGAATGGGCAACATTGTATTTGGAGATACTTGAGCTGAGACCTCAGCCATCTCATCTTTGGATTTTTCTTTAATGCTTTACAGAGAAGCATATATTTTTTATTAACTGTGCAGCAATATCTATAATGACTGAGAGGATCTGCCAAAAGAATAAAGCCTACTGCCCTCCCCCCAAAGGAAAAAAAAAAAAACTTGACCTGGCAGGGAGAGCTTTCCCTTTCTTTTTTTTTTTTTTTCAAAGTACAGACAAACATTTTAAAAGCATTGATTTTGCATCTAAGTGTAGTTTTGCCTGAATTTCTAACATTTGGATTTTTACTTTGGTTTATTTTTAAATGTCTAACCAAGCTGATTCCCTGACCACCCCACCCCCCTTCCAAATGAAATCTTCTTAACTGTGCTTTTATTTCTGGAAATTTTATATTTTTGTATTGATTTTATACAGAGAGAGAGGGAGAGGGATTGAGAGTTAGAAGCATCGATGTGAGAGGAACATCGACCAGCTGCCTCCCGCAAACCCCCTACTGTGGATGTGCCCACAACAGAGGTAGGTTTATGCCCTTTTCCGGAATCGAACCTGGGACCCTTCAGTCCACCGAGCAAAACCGGTTTGGGCATGGACATTTTAAACCTGACTTAGTTCAGGTTTTTGGCCAAGTATTCCTTTCCCCCTAACTATCTATAGTAAGCAGAATAATGCCCCACCCTCAAAGGTCCACGTCCTTATCCCAATACCTATATCGATGATCACACTGGTATTGATGGTACATTTTTCACAGTCTATGCCATTAGGAACATCCTGAAGAAATTTATCTGGATTATTTCAGTTAATCCACACAGTAGGTCAGAAGAACTGAGGTTAAGCCAGTGGGTGATTTGGGATATTTGGTAATGTCCAAAGCCTTTTTATTAAAATGGTCACAACTAGGGGAGCCAGTCTACTGGTGTCTCATGGGTAAAAGTCAGAGATACTATGAAACTGCTTACATTGCCCTGGCTGGTTTGGCTCAATGGATAGAGCATTGACCTGCAGACTGAAGGGTCCAAGGTTGGATTCTGGCCAAAGGCACATGCCTGAGTTGTGGGCTCGATCCTCAGTGGGGGGCCTGCAGGAGGCAGCCGATCAATGATTCTCTCTCGTCATTGATGTTTCTATCTTTCTCTCTCCCTTCCTCTCTAAAATCAATAAAATATATTTTTAAAAAGTAACTGCTTACAAGTCACAGGACAGCAAACAATTGATGGCTCCAGATGTCAATGAGGCTGATGTTCAACCCAGAAACCCTCATGTAAACTGCAGCCAAGAGATTGTAAAAAGTCACCAGTCCTTAGAGATGACTGTATTTCCTTTATTTTCAGCCCCAGGATGGTCAGCAAGCACTAGAGTTATGGGCAGGTCTTAGAAATACAGGAAATAACAAAATGAAAGAAGTTGAAGGGATTAACCAAAGACACTACAGCAGTGGTCGGCAAACTGTGGCTTTCGAGTCACATGGGGCTCTTTGGCCGCTTGAATGTGGCTCTTCCACAAAAAACCACGTATGAATGCGCACGTACAGTGTGATTGAAACTTTGTGGCCCATGAGCAGAAGTTGGTATTTTGTGGAAGAGCCACACTCAAGGGGCCAAAGAGCCGCATGTGGCTCACGAGCCGCCATTTGCTGACCACTGCCCTATAGGCATCACCCATAGACAGACAACAGTGTGGTGATGGCCAGAGGGAAGAGGGGGGTCCAAGGTTGGGTAGGGGGGCACAGGGAGGAAATGGGGACCTCTGTAATTGTATCAACACTAACAATAAAAGGAACAAATTTTAAGACTCACCTAGGAGTTGATTGCTCATTAGACCTCTTTTCAAAGATGTTTTGAATACTCAGCTTAAGTTTCTGTAGATGCTGGCAGTACCCCAGACAGTAGGATGAAACCATCAGATCCTGGTGGTCTCTAACATAAATATTCGCTTCTGAAAAGGAGTCCAAGATCCATTTCATATATTCTTCCTCCTGGTTCTCAAAGAGACCATGTAACAAAGGTGTGTGGTGCCCAATGGCTTTCAAATTATCACCAAAACACCTCGTTTCCGTGAGGAGGTACTGGCTGACATAGTCTGTCAGGAGATGGCAGCCGAGAGCCGTCTCGAAAGTTTTCCTCCTCTTCTTGTTAAGAAGACCGAACATGGAAGCAATGATGGGACTGAAATCATCCTATCGTTCCCACTTCCCTTTACACCTCCCCCAGGCCGAAGGGATCCCGTGCTCGGCCAGCGGCAGCATGAACGCGACGGCTGCACAGAACTCCTGGACTTTTGAGTGTATGAACCTGTAATGGCCTTTCAGGTGGCTGCTGGGCCAGAGAATCTCCAGGGTCTGCAACGTGGAGACATCCGCCTGGGTGAACCCCACGCTCCTGAGGTCCTCCTCGGTGAAGTGCAACGTGTTATGGAGCAACCCTTCCAGCGCCAGGGAGCAGAGACTTTGCAGGGGGACGATGGGCTGCTGGTGGGCAGCCTGGGCAGTCAGCGTGTCCGCCAGAAAATTAGTGTAGATGTCGGTGAGCGTTTGGCACGAGCGTTTCAAATCAGCCCCCTGGTTCATTTGCCGCTGCAGGGCGACACAAGTGACCCAGCAGAGGATGGGGGCTTGGCACAGGTGCAAGAAGAGCTCATTCCTCTGTACCAGCTGGAAGGCCGCCTCGGCCCTCTGACCATCCTTAAAGAATAAGGTGAAATACTTGTGCCTCTTTTCATGGGAGAACGACAGGGCCATGAGCATGTCTGTCTTCTTCATGATCGTCCAGGTGACAGGCTGGCCTTGGGGCCTGGACGTGATGAGGAAGCGACAGCCCGGGGCCAGCTTCCTGGTCAGCAAACTGGCCACGAGGATGGGCATGGACACCTGCTGCCTGCTGTCAGTGCACAGAGCCTGCGGGCCTATGTGGAACGAGAGTTCCACATCGTCCAAGTCCTCAAGGATAAACAGGATCTTCTGGGGCTCGGAGAGGATGTCAGCGATGGGATCCTGGCCCTTGGGCCAGTCCTTGAAGATCAGCGGCACCAAGCTGCCAGAGGTCATCTGATTGATGTCGTGAGAAGAAAGGTGAATCACGTAAGAGAACATATCCGCCCAGATGTTGCCATTGGCCCACTCAAACAGCGCTCCTCTTAGAACCATCGTTTTTCCAGATGCTTCCTGTCCTATCAGAAACACATTCAGGGCCTTGACAGCCTCCGAACTCACATGACGAAAGACAAAATCAAATTTGTTGACAAGTTCTAGGATCATGTCCTGACAGAATATGTCATGAATACGGTTATGAAGGCATCTTTCCTCCTGGAGCTTTTTCTTGATGAGCATCTTGTGTGCTTCTTTGTTCCCTAAGTCAGTGAGTACCGGGCAGAGAAACGCAGAGCAGAGATGAAAGTTCAAGATACACACACACACATGACCACACAAAAACACCCATTTCACCCAGTATCTCTCCTTCCTAGCATTCATCACAAACACAATGACAAGATCTTCACTATCAGGAACAAATAAAGAAAAGTGGGACAGCCCACGCTGGTGTAGGGCTCAGTGGATAGAGCATCGGCCCGCAGATTGAAGGGTCCCAGGTTCAGTTCTGATCAAGAGCATGTGCCTCGGTTGCCAGCTCAATCCCTGGCCACCAACCAATCCATGTGTCTCTCTCACATCAATGTTTCTCTCTCTGTGTCTCCTCCTCCCTTCCACTCTCTAAAAATCAATAGAAAAATATCCTCGGGCGAGGATTAACAAATAAAAAAAGACAAAGAAAAAGAAGAAAATGTGAAGATTCAGATTCAGATTCCTTCAGGAAGGCAATGTTATGAAAAAGGAAAACAACCCAAAACATGTTTTCCTATGATTTCTCCAGAAGTATTCATGCCAGAAGATATGGAAGCAATTTCTATGATACTATAAGGAGTGACTGAAGAGCAGTATGTCCATGCAGATGTCCAACAGACACAGGAAAAGATGTTCAGTGTCACTTATCAGAGAAATGCACATCAAAACCACAAGATGCACATCAATATCACCTCATACCAGTCAGGATGGCTATCATCAATAAATCCACAAGCACACATTGGCGAGGATGTGGACAAATTGGAACCCTCAAGCAGTGTGGATGGGATGCTAATTAGTGCAGCTACTATGGAAAAAAAAAGTATTAATTGAACTACTTTATGACCCAGTCATCTCACATCTGGCCATTTGTCCAAAGAAATCCAAAACATAAATTGGAAACACTGCAATGAACATAGGGGTGGATAGTAGGTCCGAAGTGCTAAACCCAAACCCCGCACATAAAACGATTTTGCTTGAATTACAATCCACTCTTTCATTTGTGAGATTTTGTCCACAATTAAGTGTTGAAAGATGCAATGAACATTACCGATCTCCGATTTTACGTCTCACATCAGAAGGTGTGGTAAACCCGGGGACCACATTATAATGATAAAAAAAAATCAGCAACAATTTAGTAGGGGATGACCAATAACTTATTTGGGGCTAAGACCAGAGAGGATCTGAAATATTTCTTCCATAAGATGAATTGTAACTGTCTGGAGGGGATCAAGGGATGGTAGTCAACCTGAAGACATGTTTGGTCTAGACATGGTGACTCCTTGGCAGCCATGAGGCACCCAATGTTCCCTCTAAATATTTTGAGTCTTTCCAGATGGATGGAGAACATATAAGGAATGGGAAAAGATATGAGAAAAGACCCTGGCATTTAGAGGCAACTATGTTTGGCTTAGAGTCTCAGCTCTGGGGCACTTTGAACTAGATCCATGATCTTGGTAATTTCTCTTATCCTCTCATACACTCATTTCTTCCCACTGGAGTAAACAATTACATCCCCTAAAAGATGTTTGGTAATGACTGAGGCAGCCCATGAACATGATATGCTTAGCAGAGTACCTAGTATGTAAATTCTCCATAATCTTGGCACACAGCCCCACAGATTTCTTTGGCCAAATCTTACAGTTGTATCCCAAAGCATCATGCTTGCAATCTCCTCTAAGTACAGACAGCACTGTAAAGGGGGAGGGGGAGTTGTTTTTTTTAAATTTTAGAGGCAGAGTAAGGGAGCAGGAGAGAGATAGAAACATCAATGAGAGAGAAGCATCAACATCAATTGGCTGCTTCCTCTATGCCCCCTGCCGGGGATCAAGCCCACACCTGGGCATCTGCCATGGCCAGGAATTAAACTATTGACCTTGTGATGCAGGGGTTGATGCTCAACCACTGATCCACACCAGCCGGGCTACAGACAGCACTTTCTTTGGGTAGGTCTAACCCTTCAGTCAGCTCCCTTCATTAAGTCAGTCGGCATGAGGGAAGAAAATATGGGTAGAAGCAGAAAGTCATGAGGCGGGACAAGACCCACACCCAAGCCATCACTGGTCCTCTTTGGAGGGATGGAGACGTCACTCTATCAAAATGACCAGTCTTCCTAAACACTGCCCCTCCCTCCCCCACCCACGACTCACGGTTCCTCCTAGCATTGATCTTCTCACAGAGGTCTTTCCGAGGGATCTTCTGGAAGATGTTGTACATTAAATTCCAGAGGTGCTGGGCCTCGTAAAACGTTGTCAACTGGTTGGCCAGGTGTGGATTTTCTTCGCTTAGCTCGAGCCTGGGGATGGGTGGGAGTCCAATCTCCATGCATTCTTGTCCCAGCTGGTTCCTCAGACTGTGACATTCCTTTCTGCTGAGCTTCTCTAAATACCACAGCAGGTCGGAGTCAGAAGAATCGGATTCTGCCATCTTGTGTCTCTAGCAAGAATCTCAAGGATCAAAGAAGATGGGGTCTAGAAAACCAAGAGGGAATCAGAGAATCATTCCACAGGGGCACCCATTCTTTCGAAGTGGACACAGTAAAAAACAAAGACAAGACAAAAACAGCGCTTGTAGCCTAATAGGAGGTGCTTTTTGATAGTCTATTAAACAAGGAGGTCTCAAGGCTTTCTTTCTGGGGCAATGACCTCGGCAATTGACTTTGGTACACATCTGAGTTAGAGATAAAAGTGGGCCCTAGCTGGTTTGGCTCGAGTGGATAGAGCGTCAGTCTGTGGATTGAAGGGTCCCAGGTTCGATTCTGGTCAAGGGCACGTGCCTGAGTTGTGGGCTTGATCCCCAGGGGGGACGTGCAAGAGGCAGCCGATCAATGATTCTCTCTCATCGTTGATGTTTCTGTCTTTCTCTCTCCCTTCCTCTCTGCAATCAATAAAGATGTATTTTTTAAAAGATAAAAATGGGATATCAGCTGTGTTAAAAGGCAGCATTCTTATAGCCTCGGCTGGGTGGCTCAGTTGGTTGGAGCATGGTCCTGTACACCAAAAGGTGGTGGGTTTGATTCCTGGCCAAGGGCACCTCCCAGGCCCACAGTTTGGGTGCATGCAGGAGGCAACCAATAGATATGTCTCCTACATTAATGTCTCTCTCTTCCCTCCCCTGCTACCACTCCCTCCTCCCTCCCTTCCACTCTCTCTAAAAACCAATGGGGAAAAATATCCTCAGGTGAGGACTAAAAAACAACAACCTGTTCAAACAAACAAAGTGGAGACAAGACTCATGGATACACAGAACAGACTGACAGCTGTCAGAGAGGAGGGTGTTGGGGGCTAGGTGAAAGGTTGAAGGCATTGAACAAAGGGAAAAAGAACCAAGAGTCATGACACAGACAACAGTATGGTGACTGCCAGAGGGAAAGGGGAGGTGGGGGGGCAGGTAGCAGAGGGTAAAGGAGGATAAATGGCGATGGAAGGAGACTCGACTTGGGGTGGTGAACACACAATACAACCTACAGAGGATGTGTTGTAGAATTGTCCACCTGAAACCTGTACGATTTTATTAACCAACATCACCCCATAAACTCAATTAAAAAAGAAAAACAAGCAAATAAAAAGAATGTAAAATGGAGACCAGACTGGAGAATTCTGAGCAGATGAAGTCATTTAAGCCACACCAGCAAAAGCAAACCTGGCTCATTTCACAAACATGAGCATGAACTATTTCTCACAAATGCCTCCGATAACCCTGCAAGGAGCTTCAAGCCGGCTTCCTGAGGACGGCGGGAGGTCATTGCCTTTCACCAAAGCTCCTGCCTACCTGGAAACCCTGCTGTAAAAGGCAAGGATTGTGAAGGGTGAACAGTTTCCTAGTTCTCACTCCATGAGCCCCCGAACGTCATTGCCTCCAAGCCTAGCCTCAGGGGTGGATTTGAAAGCTCCCAGTTTGTGAAATGTTCCCGTAGGCCGCATAAACACTGACTGAATGCTCTTACTAACCTGGTGGTTTAAATTGGGCTGTTTTGGGATTATTAATTTTTTTGAGAGGCCCAATGCCCAGAAATACCAGACCTGTTAAGCTAGAAACTTTAGAAGTTGGACTCAGACAACATTGTGGTTCTTTTGTGTGTGTTTTTATTACAATTGACACCCAATATTATATTAGTTTCCGGTGTAAAGCATGGTGAGTAGACATTTATATAACTTACAAAGTCATCCCTGAGTAGGTCTACTACCCACCATCCATAGTTGTTGCAATATCATTGGCTACATTCCCTGTGCTGTACTTTACATCCCGTGACTATTTTGTAACCACCAATTTGTGCTTCTTAATCCCTTCACCTTTTTGCCCAGCTCCCTGGACCCTCTCCCCTCTGGTGACCAGAAGTCTGCACTCTGTGTCTTTGAGTCTGTTTCTGTTTTGTTAGAATTCCCCCAGGAAACTTCAAGGAACAGTCAAACTCAAGAGCCAGTGCCTTTGAGCCTGAGTGAGCATCTCCAGAGACATGGAATGCCAAACCTGACCATTGAAAACATCCCAGCTCTCTTGAACTGTTCCCACACCAAAGAGGAGGTGGTGGCCAGCTAAGGCCACAAAGATGAGTTTCTGGTTAAGAGAAACAGCACACATGAAAAAAAGGAAGGAAGGTATGGAGGGAGGGAGGGAGGAAGAAAGGAAGGAAAGGAGGGAGGAAGGGAGAGAGGGAGGAAAGAAGGAAAGAAGAAAGAAAAGGAGGGAGAGAGGGAGGGAGGGAGGGAGGGAGGGGGAGAGAGGAAGGGGAAGAGAGGGAGGGGGAGAGGGGAAGAGGGAGAGAGAGAGAGAGAGAGAGAGAGAGAGAGAGAGAGAGAGAGAAAGGAAGAGGGAGGGAGGAAGGGAGGAAGGAAGGAAGGAAGGAAGGAAGGAAGGAAGGAAGGAAGGAAGGAAGGAAGGAAGGAAAGAAGGGAGGAAGGAAACTGGAGAACTTCAAAAATATAAAGAAAAGGGTTTTTTAAGTCAAAAGAAGCCAACTGGCAAGGAAGGGAACTCACCAACCCTGACACCACGTCTCGTCTCCGGGGCCAGTTCCTCAGCCATGCAAGCCAGGAGGGAGAAGCGAAAAGCTGCGTGCACTCAAAGCTTCTTTTTCGTTTTTTATTGGCTGAGGTGGGTTCTCGATGACCAGGTTCACCGGGGAAGGGAAACATTGCTTCACCTGGGCTTCAGGGCTCACCTGTGTTTCCCAGCTTCTTCCTTCTCCTTCCTTCTCTTCCCTTCTCCTCTCTTCTCCTTCCTTCTCCTTCCTTCTTGGGCACCAATGACTCCAAGGTGGTCCACACCCAAGTGGTGATGTCGGAGCTCTTGGGGCACCCAGCTGAGAAACCTCCAACCATTGATTTGGGCTGTGCTGAGAGAAAGAACTTCAAGGTAACCATCCATACCATCAACCACATAAGAGGAAAACTCTGGTCGGGCTACATCGGGATCTGACGAGGAGCCTATCAACAGGGGATGAGGTAAGGATTGGAATGGATGCCATCAGAAGACACAGACCTCACACAGGTGATAGGTGTTGTGGAGGCACTCCTCAGCCCCAAATCCACTCACCTAGGACCTTTAAAGCTGGCTGGGTAGCTCAGTTGCTTGAAGCATCTCCCCATATGCCAAGGTTGAAGGTTCCATCTCTGTTCAGGGCACATATAAGAATCAACCAATGAATGCATTGAGTGGAATAGCAAATCGGTGTTTCTGTCTCTCTCTTCCACTCTCTCTCCTTCAAAAAAAATGAATAAAACATATCCACGGGTGAACATTAAAAAAAAAATAGGGGAAAAAAACCCATAAAACCTCATAATTAATGAAAAATTATGAAAGGCCCAGCTGGTGTGGCTAAATGGTTGAGCATCAATCCATGAACCAGGAGGTCATGGTTTGATTTCTGGTTAGGGCACATGCCTAGGTTGTGGGCTCGATCCCCAAAATGGGGCATGCAGGAGGCAGCCAATTGATGATTCTCTCATCATTGATATTTCTCTCTCTCTCTCTCTCTCTCTCTCTCTCTCTCCCTCCCTCCCTCTCCTTTCCTCTCTGAAATCAATGAAAAAAAACATTTTAAATGATGAAGGAATACCCTTTAAGATACAAGACAGTCATGCCCTCTGTCACTAATCCTACTTCAACATAATTCTCAAAGTATAGCCAGTTCAGTGGGACGAGATGATGGATCTGAAAGAAAGAAGCAGAATGGATAAACTGTGATATATTTATGCATGTTATACTGTAAGGCAGAAAAAAAATAAATGGTTGCACACACAAATTTAACTCTTCTACACCCCAAGAACAAACAGTAAGCAGGAAAAAAAGTCTTAGAAGGATCTTTTCATTATAAAATTCAAATCAGGGAAAACTAAATATATCTCTTAGGGGAACATTTATCAGTGGGGAAAATATAAAGTCAAGGAGGGGAGGATAATTAACATAAAATTCACTTCATTTGGCAAATATTGAGTGTGGAGAGGGCATGCAGCTGGGGCTGGGTAGGCAGAGCCAGCAAAGGATCTAATAATGTCTTTCTTCTTAAACTTAAACGTTTTGGGTGAGATTGGTTAATACGATTATATAGGTTTCAGGTGTACATCGTCTGTATTTTGCATTGTGTGCTCACCATCCCAAGTCTAGTCTCCTTCCATCACCAAATCTTTGACATGCGCCCTAAAATGCCTATCTCTCTCTCTCTCTCTCTCTCTCTCTCTCTCTCTCTCTCTCCTCTCTCTCTCTCCAACAATAAATGTAAAATATTTTTAAAGAAAGAAAACCATGCCTGAAGCATGTGAAACACATGAGGTGAGTCCTGCTGCACATACTCAGAATCATTGGGTGCCTTTTCTGTGTGACAGAAGAATGGCCCTGGCACAATAACATTCTCATGGAGCTTCAGAGGTGGGAAAGAGCCAATCATTTAGACGAATTTCATAATCATTTAGAATCTATGGTTCTCGACCCCTTTGGCGGTCAAACGACCCTTTCACAGGGGTCACCTAAGACCATCCTGCATATCAGATATTTATATTATGATTCATAACAGTAGCAAATAATTTTATGGTTGGGTCACAACATGAGAAACTGTATTTAAAGGGCCAGAAGGTTGAGAACCACTGAGAAGAGAGTCACCCCTGTTGCCTAAATTAGCCAGTTTGGAGAGACCAGAAGGAACTTTCTCACAACCAGAAGCCTTGGGACTCCACAATCAGAATCTTGGTTTGAAATATCTACCCCGGTAGGAAAACAGGAACAAAGAGCTAGACCACACCCAACGTGGGGACATTAAAAAAAAAAGAATTTGTTTCACCTATTCTTAGGCCTGGTCATCACCCTTGATCCAATGGAAGGAGAGCAATTCATTGGCCAATCATATGGCTCCGTAGCCTATTTCTTCCCAGTCCCAGCCGCCACTCATTAAGGACCCGCCAGGGAGACCTGGAGTGGTGAGTCAGCGAAGAGACTACCCTGCAGTCTCTCTTTTATCTGCTTTTGTCACTCCAAGTCTTTGCCATCTCCCCCTTTGTCCTACCTCCTTTCTTGACCACCCAGACAGCAGTCCTTGTGACCTTAACCATGGCCCTGGATTTTGACTCTTTAACACGAGAAATTTCGGTTGAAAGACTCCTGCCATGATGGTGTTCACCCTCTATTGGAACGCTGTATTCCAGTACCATAGCTCGGCCCTGGCCCAGTAGCTCAGTTGGTTAGAGCATTGTCCCAATACCCCAAGGTTGCCGGTTCTATCCCCGGTCAGGGCACATACAAGAATCAACCAGTGAAACATAAATAAGTGGAACAACAAACTGAGATCTCTCTCTCTCTCTTTCTAAGATCAGGCCGGTTCACGCGCCTGTGCCTAGGGGTGTGGTGGGGTGGGGGTGGGGTGGGCGGGGCCCTCGGGGAGGCGCAATTATTGATTAGTCCTTTGACAGAGCAGCTGCCCTCGCCTGTCTTAGGGCCTGGCAGACATAGTTGTCCAGACAGCCGTGGCCCTGCTCTCAAGAGGACTCGGGAGTGTGCTGCTCCCGAGGGGGCTTTGATTAGAATCCACGTGAGAGACGATGACCTGCGTGATGGAATGCCAAGGGAAACCACACTGTGAGATCTCCTTGCTAGCTTCAGCTCGCCACCTGAACTGCCTCTTCCCGTGTCACGGTGTCTTCTCCCCTAACTGGACATGATTTCTGCTTCCTGGGAGCACGTTGGTCTCCACGACAGTTGACGGCCCTGAGGTCCACAAGGGATAACCCAACCGACTCCTTGGTTTGTCAATAGGGACTGGAGGCCCCCTGCTCCATGATGTCTAAAAGAGAAACAGGGTGTGTAACGAACCACACACACACACACACACACACACACTCACACAAGTGTCTAGAACTCTATCTCCTGGCCCCACTTTGCAGAGCCATAGAATGATGTCCCACCAAGATTTTTTCCGTGAGAGCCCTTCATATGCCCGAATGAACTTGCCTGAGCAGGGTCGCGTCATGCAGAGGCGCGGAGAGCTCTCATTCTCATGGCATGGTGGGCGCAGGGGTAGGGTTCTGGACATGTTCTGAAGTCGTCCAGGTGAAGGAGGGCTCCTCGGGTGGGGGTGGGGTGGGCAGGGGTTCTGAGAGGGATTCTGAGAGGGGCACTGAGGCTGCCGAAGGACCACAAGGGCGGGGCACCTTTGGAGGGTGAATCCCTACGGGTTTTTAGTGCCCCTTAGGCTGGGGATGACTTTGACTGTGAGAGGGGGGATTAGGCAGGGACCTAGAGGTGGAGCCCAAACTACAGTCATTTCAAGGAACATCAGACTCCACTCTCCTCTCAGGGACCTGAGCTTTGTGGCACAACCATGATGCCAAACATGATCTGACATGATGAGAAATGAAACCCAATCCCAAGCACGACGTATTGTGCAGAATTTTATTAGTATGTGATAAAAAGAATATGCAGCGGAATTTAATAAATCATTTCATACAGCATAATACATAAAATAAAATAAAATGAAATGAAATAAAATAAAATAGTTAAAATACCCCCCAGCCCCCAACAAGACCTGATGCGTCTTCCCGGTGTTCAATGATGCCGCCTCGAGGAGGGGGTGAATCCTCCGAGTCCAGGGAATGTGGTGGGAAAAGCAGCAGGAAGCCGGGAGTCGGGGATGGGCACACTCCGCAAGTTGGCCCAGTCCTATGGGCGCCAGAGCCGCTGCCAGGAGGAGCGTGGAGGCTGGGCTGGGTCCTTGGGAAGGTTGTGGGCAGCAGCTCTCCAGCGAGTCCCGCACAAGGCCCGCCAAGGTCCGCTTAGTTTGGTGTTTTTGCATCTCCGGTCTCCCCCTTCCTGCACCCCTCCCCCGCGCTCTCCTTTGAGGGAATAAACACCAGGCATCGCAGCCATGTTCAGCAGAAAGAGAAAGAGAGAAAGAGAGAGAGAGAGAGAGAGAGAGAGAGAGAGAGTGAGAGAAACATTGATGTGAGAGAAACATGGGTTGCTTGCCTCCCACAAAAGCACCCTGCCTAGAGCCAGTATAGAACCTGGTAAGTGCAACCATGTGTGTGCCCTTGACCAGGATTCCCTTGTGACCCCGAATGGAAACTTCAGCTTTCCATTGCATGATAGGACCTCTCACCTACTGAGCCACACCTGCAGGGCTCTGTTTTGTCTTTCAATTGGATCTTATCATCTGTTTTTACTGGAAGAGCTTATAGCCAGTTAAGGGTGCTTGCGATGTTATGGTTTACTGAGTGTTTTGGAATCCTCTGTTTCTATTTTGTTTTCCTGCTCTCTCATCCTGTATGTTGAGGACTTTCTGTAGTGCTATGTTTGAATTCCTTTCTCTCATTTCTCGCGTGCCTCCCATAGACTTTCGTTATGTGGTTACCTGGACTCTTGACTTAGGACAAATTACATTGGAGGTTGAAAAACCAAGAGAGGAACACACACACACACACACACACACACACACACACACACACACCCCAAACCACCCCCAAGGTAAAGCCCTACCTCACACCACACTCCATCACTGCTAGATGTATTCAAGGACAGTTGACAACTTGGATAGCAGAGACAGTGAACAGGGCTTCTATAGAGTTATATGTCAATTTTCAAATGAAGCGCGTGGTTAAGGTCATTTTTAAGTTTTGTGTTTTTTTAGTAAATTCATTAGGTTTAAGGGCATCCGTTTTCCACGGATGGAAAGGACAGACAGATATATGACAGGCAACGATAAGCACTGAAATAGTCCTTAAAATCCAGAAATTCTACTGATTATAAAAATACAAATGGGACCGATGTTTGTAACCATTCATTGCCCAGAAATAGAATCAATGGCAATGAATGAAGAGAAATGAGGAAAGAAATAATAAAATAACATAAAATAAAATAACCTCCCCCCTCCCCAACTCTTCACAGGTCCTGGGTCCGCGGAGTCCGCACAAGACGCAACACCAGGCATCGCAGCCAGGTTCAGGAGACCCTTTCCTTGAGATGCTTTTGGTGAATGCCACCTGAAGGGCGGGCTGTGTGGGGGGCCTAGCCTGGGGCATGAGCGTCCCCACCCTAAACTTGACCTCCAATGGGTGATGACGGCAATTCAGTCCTGGGGCCGGCCAATTGGTGGGTCTCTGGCTCCTCCCACCAAGCTCTTGGGCTATAAAATGGAGCAAGGTGAGCGGCCCAGGGCCTTCTGTTTGCAGAGCTTCTCAGTCCTGGGAGCTTTGTCGCCTTCGTTGCTCTCCAAGGCAGCTTTCAGAGGAGCGATCTCGCAAAAACCCTGTCTCGGGTCATAGAGGCCACTGAAGCGCCTGGCTAGAACCTGGCTAGGCTGCAGAACAACTGAAAGCTGTTTCTGTGTCATTCCTTCTTCGCTGACTCCGTGCAAACCTTTGGGGAGCGCCTGGACCTCTGGTGAGTATGGAATTTAAATGTCTATGTTTTTATTTTTTTGAGTAAATATCTAAAAAAAAAAAGTGCCTACTTTGGAGCACTTTAAGAGAGTGACCTTTGGCATAATATGCTCTTTCATTATTTATTTTATTTTACTTTAGAAATTGTTGGGGCCTGAAACTCGAAAAGAGAAAGCGCAGTTCCCGGCATTCCTGGTGGGTGGTATTTCCCGTTACCCCCAAGCTGAGGTGAGGCACTTCCGAGCATCTGAAACAAAGGCGGGGAAGATGGGTTTATTTTCGGTGATTATCCAGGCGTTATGTTAAAAATGATGGACGAGGGCAAACGAGGTCACGAATTGATATGATATGGGCGGTTGGGCTATTTCAGTAATGACCAGAACAAAGATGAAACGAATC
>NW_005873294.1:0-14861 GCF_000147115.1 Myotis lucifugus
AAGCTGCCAGTCGTCCAGCCCTCCTGCAGGTGGACCCCCTTCCTCTGCCCTCCGCTCTTTTCTCTACGTGTCCGGGCCCCAGAGCGCAGAGTGCTGGTCAGCAAGGGGCCTTCCTCCTGTGTGAGGTCCGCCTGTGATGGAGCAGGCCCTGCTCTGAGGAGCTGGTGGGGGACCCAGGGCACCTGCTGTGCGTGGGAGGGGGGAGGGCAGAGGGTGAGGGAGGGAAGAGGAAGGGGCAGAGCACCATTAGGCCCCTTCCTGCCGGGACCCCGTACCTGGTCAGGACGGTGGACTCTGCTACACATTCCTGGGGGGAGAGGTGGCCCTCCCCCAGCGGTGGTCTCCGCCTCTGCAGCTGCCTGGGGACAACTCCAGGTCCTACCTGTTAGAGTCAGGGGCTGCAGATTGGCGGGGGGGGAACCGGGCTCTTGGGTCCTCAGGACCCCCCTTCAGAGGAGACCCAGTGCACCAGGGGCTGGCCCACCTGCTCAGAGTTCGGCAGGGCTGCCCTGCGCCCACCCTCTGACCCTGACGCATGTGCCCTAACCTGTCCTGTGGGCAGGCCCAGGCCCAGTGAGCAGGCCCACTCTCTCACCTGGGCCCTTCGCTGGGCTCCCACACGGTGTGGCCTCGGTGAACCTTCAGAGCGGCACTCCTAAGCACGTGCCCAGCTGAATGGATGTGAAGACCAGCCTGTGGGCCTGGACCTCCCAGGACCACCCACAGCGGGGGTCCCATCCAGCCCCTGGAGTCACCCCTTCCTGGGAAAAGCTGGGAGGCCCCAGGAGGAGGACCCCATTCCCCTCTGTTCCCTGGGCCCCAGGGACAGGGCGGGACGACTGTGGGGCCCTGCCGGAGCCTGCGAGGAGGGGCCCGGGGTCCTTCAGGGAGACGGGGTCAGTCTGCTAACCGGACCCGGGCAGCCGTGCCCGAGGAAAGCACGTCGTCTCGCTGGACGCTCCTCTCTATGGAGCTTGGTCATTGAGTCCTTGGGACTGGGCCTGAGGCAGGCGCCCGACTGAACCAAATCCTGTCTGCAGGCCGAGAGGACGGGGGAGGGGGCTGCTATTACTCTGTCTCTCTTTTATTTTAATAATTCTTTGTTGTTGAAAGTACTACATATGTCCCCCTTTCCCTCCAGCCGCCCCGTGTTGCTCTGTCTCTTGTTTCCTGAGTCTGCCCTTCCAAAGCAGAGAGGCCCAGGTGGGCACGAGTGCTGGGGGGTGGGAAGGGCTACCAGCGACAACCCGGATCTGAAGGTCAGCGACCTGGCAAGGTGGCAGATTCCTCCCAGGTGGCTTAGGCCTGTCCTGATTTTAGCACTTTAGTCCTGTGTCCTGGGGACCCAGCTGGTCCCACGCACACCGGGCAGGGTGTCACCCTGGACCTGGGTTTGGGCTCTAGCTTTGCATAAATTCTACATGACTTTGGGCAAAACTGTTCTGTGGAAAACCACTCCCTGGCCTGATGCTTGGCGCTGCGGCCTGGGCTCTCCCGGCAGCGCCCTGTGTCCCCGCCCCGTCCCCAGCACTAAGCAGATGCTTCCCTGGAAGTTGGAGGCTGCACGGGAAACTCCCTAAGCCCTTTGCATCTTTGATATGAAAAAGCTGTTTTAAATTACTTCCTTGATTAGTGGCAACTAATGTGTTCTCTGTTCTTTTAACTTAGTCGGCCAACGGCAGTCTAGAGACACATTTGGCTGTGTTTTTCCCTGTGCCTTTGCGAGCCTGGAAGATTGTCCAGCCTTACAGATCCCCTACCCCACCAGCCCCCAAGACCTCCCCCTCCCTGTGCTCACATCTCACCATCAAACACCACACCACCATTTTGCTCATCCTACCCAGACCACCCCAGGGCCCAGTGTTCCCGCTTCAGGTCTCTCTGGGGGTGGCCTCTGCTTCATCTGTGGCCCCTGAATCCTCCACATCAGGTGGTTTCCTGCTGCTGTTCCTCTCCGTGGTCCCTGCCCCTGATCCTGCCCACCTGCCATGCCCCTCCCGCCTCTCTTCCCTGTGTCTGGCCTGCGGCCCAATGGCCTGCCCTCAGCTGGGGGCGTGTTATACCAGCACCAGCCTCATACAACTTGTGTTTCCTGCGCCTCTTATTTGCATCATTTTCTCTTGTGTGTGACTTAACCTTGTGTTGTTTTGTACAGTAACATGCCACACCGGCTTATAGCCCAGGAGCAGTAGGGTTGACCACACAGCCTAGGTGTGGAGTGGGCTGTACCGTCTAGGTTTGTGCATCTATGTTCGTACAACGAGATCGCCTAAGGACGTACTTCTTAGCAGGATTCCCATCTTTAAGCGGCGAGAGGCTGTATTTCCTGCCTGGGTGAATTTGGTTTCTCCAGGCCTATGGTTATTTGCTGGGTATACCTTCTACTCTACTTGCACACCAGACCTATGTGTGTCTTCAATTCTAAAGTATGTCTCCTGAAGACAGCTTAGAGTTGAAGCTCTTCTTTAAATCCAGTCTGACAATGTCTGCCTTCCGATGGTGTTCAATGCCATTCGATGTTGTTATTGTTGTGATTGGATTTCCAGCCACCATTTAGCTATTGTTTTCTCTGTGTTTTGTGAGTTTTTGCTCTTTTGTTTCTCCTTACGATATTCTTTTACGTTAAATAGATATTTCCCATTGCACTGTTTTAATTCCCTTGCTGTTTTTTTTTTTAAAAAATATATTTTATTGATTTTTTACAGAGAGGAAGGGAGAGGGATAGAGAGTTGGAAACATCGATGAGAGAGAAACATCGATCAGCTGCCTCCTGCACACCCCCTACTGGGGATGTGCCCGCAACCAAGGTACATGCCCCTGACCGGAATCGAACCTGGGAACTTTGAGTCTGCAGGCCGATGCTCTATCCACTGAGCCAAACCGGTTAGGGCCCCTTGCTGTTTTTAAGGATATGTTTTTAAGTTATTTCTTTTAGTGGTTGCTCTGGAGATTGTGCATTCTAATTTACACAATTTACTTCAGTCTATACCAACTTAATTCCAGCAGAATACAGAAACTTCACTCCAATTAGCTCCATTTCTTCCCTCCTCTCTTGTCATATATGTTCATTCATGTATGTTATGAACTCAGAAATACTGTCTTATAAGTATTACTTTAAACAATCTTCTTTCTTTTACATTAACTAGGGCAAGGAAGGAGAAAAGTGTTTTTCAAGCATTTTATTTTAAACTTCATATTAGCCATTTGCTTTACTCTCTGTTTCTTTAGTTTGTTTGGTTGGTTGGTTAATCCTCACCCAAGGATATTTTTCCATTGATTTTTTTAAAGAGAGTGGAACGGAGAGGAGAGAGACTGAGAGAGAAAAGCATCAATGTGAGAGGGGCCAGGGATCAAGCCTGCAACCGAGGTACCTGCCCTTGATTGGAATTGAACCCAGGACCTTTCAGTCGAGGTCCGATGCTCTATCCATTGAGCAAACCAGCTAGGGCTACTCTTAAACTCTTTCTGTGTGCCAAAACCGGTTTGGCTCAGTGGATAGAGCGTCGGCCTGTGGACTGGAAGGTCCCAGGTTCGATTCCGGTCAAGGGCATGTACCTGGGTTGTGGGCACATCCCCAGTGGGAGATGTGCAGGAGGTGGCTGATCGATGTTTCTCTCTCATCGATGTTTCTGACTCTCTATCTCTCTCCCTTCCTCTCTGTAAAAAATCAATAAAAATATATTTAAAAAAAAAATCTTTCTGTGTATTTGAGTTGTTGTCTGGTGACATTTCTTTGCTCAATAGTCCTTCATTTCATGCTCTTCACTTGGCGCTATTATTGTCATGTACATTGCATCTTGTTATAAGCCCAGCAAGGTTACAGGATACAAACTCACTATACAAACCAATCATATTTCTATATACTTACTACAGCCAATCAGACAATGACAATTTAAAAATACTATTTACAACAGTATCAGAAAGCACGAAACACTTAGGGATGAATTTATCGAATTAAGAGCAATGTCTATACAATTAAAACCACCAAGCATTGCCAGAGAAATGTAAGAAGATATAATGAGTGGAGAGAAAGACTATGTTCATGGATTGGAAGGTTTAGGGTTGTTAAACTCTCCCTTCTCAAATTGATCTATGGAATTACATAATCCCAACCAAAACTCCAGAAGGCCTTCTTATAAAAATTGACAAGCTGATTCTATAATTTATATGGAAATGCAAAGGTCCCAGAATAGCCAAAACAAATTTGAAAATGGAAAAAGAACTTTTAGGGCTTACACGTCCTTATTTCAAGATGTATTACAGAGCTACAGTGATCCGTACAGGTTGGTATTGGAATAGACCTGCAGATCAATGGGACAGAATCCAGGCTCCAGATATATAGATTGTCCCCAAAAAATGTGTGCACACACTTTGAATAGTTATAAAGGCAGTGTTTATTATAATCATTTCATTTTCAAAATTGAGCTATCAGCTGTTAAAGTGTATATACATTTTGGGGGACACCCTGTAGATACACACACACGGATTTTCAATAGAGTGCTAAAAGAATAAAATGGGGAAAGGAAAACATTTTCAATTCAAATAGCTGAAATTACTGGATATCTGTATAGAACAAGAAAAACAAAAAAGAACATCAATCCTTCACACCATAGACAAAAATTACAAAATTTCTGCCTGGCCAGCATGGCTCGGTAGATGAGCATCGACCTACGAACCAGGAGGTTATGGTTCGATTCCCGGTCAGGGCACATGCCCGGGTTGAGGGCTCAATCATCCCCAGTGGGGGGCGTGCAGGAGGCAGCCGGTCAATGATTCTCTCTCATCATTGATGTTTCTATCTCTCCCTTCCTCTCTGAAATCAATAAATATATAGATTTAAAAAAAAATAGTCCTGCCCTGGCTGGTTTGGCTCAGTGGATAGAGCGTCGGACTGCGGACTGAAGGGTCCCGGGTTCGATTCCAAGAGCACATGCCTGGGTTTCGGGCTTGATCCCCAGGGTGGGAGTGCAGGAGGTAGCCAATCAATGATTCTCATCATTGATGTTTCTATCTCTCCCTCTCCCTTCCTCTCTGAAAGCAATAAAAAATATTTTAAAAGTTACAAAATTTCTTGCCCTAGCTGGTTTGGGTCAGTGGATAGGGCGTCAGCCTGGGGACTGAAGGGTCCTGGGTTTGATTCTGATCAGGGACATGCCAGGGTTGCAGGCTCGATCCCCAGTGGGGAATGTGCAGGAAGCAGCCGATCAATGATTCTCTCTCATCATTGATGTTTCTATCTCTCTCTCCCCTCTCCCTTCCTCTCTGAAATCAGTAAAAATATATATATTTTTAAAAGTTACAAATTTCAGGAGAAGATATTCACCACATTGGAGTATGCAAAAACTCACTAGATGAGACAGGAAAAAAGCTCAAACCATAAGAAGAAGTAAATTAGACTTTGTCAAAATGAAAACCTTCACTTCAAAACACAAAATTAAGAAGGTGATCAGATAAGCCACAAACTGAGAATCTCTGCAATACGCATATCATCAATTGCATGTCGTCACGGAACTCAGGTCCACGTTATGTAAATAACTTCAACTTCTCAGTAATAAACCCGGAAACAACCCAACTTCAAATAGGGAAAGATTCCAAAACACATGATGAGGAACAGGGTTTTGTTTTGTTTTTTAAAATATTTTATTGATTTTTTACAGAGAGGAAGGGAGAGGGATAGAGAGTTAGAAACATCGATGAGAGAGAAACATCGATCAGCTGCCTCCTGCACACTCCCCACTGGGGATGTGCCCGCAACCAAGGTACATGCCCTTGACCGGAATCGAACCTGGGATCCTTAAATCCGCAGGCCGATGCTCTATCCACTGAGCCAAACCGGTTAGGGCTAGGAACAGGGTTTTTATAATTAGTCTTGGCCGCAGTGAGATACCACTACGTGTCCCCTGGGCCGGCGGGTAGGGGGATGATGGGGTGGGGGGGAGACAGGGGGGACGTGAAAGTGGCCCAGTGTCACACGTCGGCAAGCACGGGAGCCCCTGGAATCCCGCGCTGCTGACGGGAGTGGAAAACCCTACAACCGTTTTGGAAAACAATCGGCGGCTTCTGACTACGTTGAACCTGCCGCCTGCGTGGTTTTAGTCGGTGCTTAGTCACTCAAGACAGTCTAAAACTTGTGTCCACGAATACACCTGTACCTAAATGTCTATAGAAATTGGCAGGCCCAAATGGGGGGGGGGGACCTCAAAATACCAACAGGTGAAGCACGAACAAATTGTGTCACCTCCACAGAGGCTGCTCAGCAATAAAAGAAGAACGACCTTGATGTGGGTGACATGGAGAACCTTAAAAACACGGTGTGTGACTAACGGCGACAAAGACTGTGTACCCTCCCATCTGTTTTCCAGGAAAATTGAAGTGCTGCTCGCTTCGACCTCTGACCTTTTTTCTGATCACCGTCCTCCTGGTCTTCTTTGGGTAAGAAGCGTGTGTGACCCTCTGGGTCTGCCGGGCTTGGGAGAAGCAGCAGCAGGAGCCGATCGGATCCCAGCGGGGTGACCTGAGCTGTCTCCCCCCAATCCCGCCACCCCGGGATCACAACTGTAGTGACGGGACTGGTGACAGCCGCCTCACGGCCCACCGCCCGGCTGCACACTCCCTCCTACTGAGGCCTCACCTTGTGGGTGAGCTGTGCTCCCCCCACGTCCCTAGTGGGGAGTCGGGCGAGGCCAGGACCCCTCCGAAGTGTGGCTGCGAGTGCGGAAGCCGCACTGTCAGCCACTCCCAGATGGAGAAGGTCCTGGAACGGGGAGTGAGGTCACGGCCGCTCTCCTGGGGCAGGGCCCTGCCAGGAACCCGTCCGGGGGCAGCCTCGGACCAGCCGGCCATGCACAGACCCACTCCAGCCGCGCAGGGGCTCGCATGGGGGCACTGGCCGCAGGGACTGCCCCTCCTTGGGACCGGTCACCTGAGCTTTGGGGAGACTGGCCCCCGCCCTGCCCGAGGGCAGCTGCTCTAGGGAGCTCGGGGTCATGACCTGGCTCATCTGCTTTGCGTGGGGAAGGTGGACAGGCCGTCCCAGGACCAGCTCCTCAACAAAGGCCTTGGGGGGGCTCTTCCACAGCATGGGGGTCCTGAGCCCAAGAATCTCGATGCTGGAGACCAAATCAGAAGGCGAAGGGTGAGTGTGTGAGGGCGGGTCATGGGCCCTGACAGCCCGGCACTGGCTTCCTACTCTGAGGGCCCAGCCCCCCCCCCAGGTGACACATCGGTGGGTCAGGACCTCCTGCTTGTCCCTCTCCCCACGCTCAGAGCAGCTCAGCCAAGTCCCTGACCTTGAAGGGTCACCTGGGCAGGACTCTCCACACGTCTGGCTTTAGCTCTGACCTCCATCTGACCTCCTGCCTCGGGGGGGGGGCGGGGGGGGCCCTCTGTGTGCCTCCTGCTTGCCTGCCGCCTCTGCCCCGGGGCCTCTTGTCCTCCTGACAAGCCTGCGGTCAGACCCTGGGCCTTTGCACCTGCTGCGCCCCCCTGCCAGGACCTATTTATTCTCTCCCCGCCCTTGGCCTCGGGCCAGCTCCTCCGTACCAGCCAGGGTGGGGGCTGCAAGATCTGTGTCCCCAAGAGAGACGAGCCTGGGCTCATGCCCTTGGTGACCTGGCTTCAGAAGGCCCACGGCATCAGCTCGTATGCATCTGATCTGTGAGAAATGGGACCGAGGCCGGTGGTGTGCGGGGCGGGGGATCGGGGACCCTGCACGCTGGGAGGGGCCGAGTGCCGGCCCCTCTGCAACCAGCACCTGCTCAGCTTCAGTCAGCAGCGTCTGCTGAACGCGGGGCCCAGCGGCTCCGACTGCACCGAGGTCCCCACATCTGAGACGTGCAGGGACACAGGCAGCGCCGGGCCCACTGCCCACAGTGAGGGCTAGTTGAAGATGAAGCCCATGGCCACACGCCAGGCCGCCCCGTCCCCCTCCACCGGGACCCCAGCTCTGATCCCTGCACTTGAACCGAGTTCTCCTGGTAAAACCCTCTGTTCTCATTCGGCAGCGAGGCCACTAGAAAACCGACCGAGATGCAAGTTGTGAAATTACCAAGGTACAGTGTCTTCCATGGCCCGCCCAGCGATACCTGCCCTCCAGTCCCAGTGTGTGTGTTGGGGGGAATGGGGGGCGGCGGGGGGAGAGAGGTGGGCGCGGGGGACAGATGGAGATGGCTGCTTTCTTCCCAGGGCCCGGTCAGACTGTAACAGGCTGGCTGTCCTGGGCTGTGGGCTTTTGTTGGTGCAAAAGGGACCACCTCGGGCCATCTGAGACAGGGCAGCCACCCTACACTTTTGTTTTAAAGTGTTCACTGTAGTAACTTACACATGGCCGAAACCCTTACATCGGAGCCATTTTGAGGAGTAGAGCTCAGTGGCATTGGGGACAGTCACTGTTGGCAGCCGCCACCACCACCATCGCCAGGACCTTCCATCTTCCAAACTGACACTCTGTCCCATGGAACACCCCCCCCCCCTCCAGGAGCTGGTGTGGGGCCCTCATGTCACAGGGTTTGTCCTTTTGTGGCCTGCACATTTCTTTATTTTCTTTCTTTATTTATATTTTTAAATAAAATATATTTTTTATTGATTTCAGAGAAGGGAGAGAGAGAGAGAAACATCAACGATGAGAGAGAATCATTGATCGGTTGCCTCCTACACGCCCCCTCCTGGAGAGTGAACCCGCAACCTGACCAGGAATCGAACCAGTGACCCCCTGGTTCATGGGTCAATGCTCAACTCCTGAGCCAGGCCAGCTGGGCGAGACTGGATGGCTTCACCGGCACAGGGGCCACAGGGTCATCATGTATGGCGTCTGTTAGAATTTCCTTCCTCGTCAAGGCTGACAACCTACTTTTAAACCCTCACTTGAGGATTTAAAAAAACTGATTATAGAGAAAGAGAAAGGGAGGAGAATAGAGAGAGAAACATCACTCGGTTGCCTCTCATTTGTGCCCCAACCCAGAATCGAACCCACCACCCTTTGGTGCCTGGGACGATGCTCCAACTGAGCCACAGCAGCCGGGGCAGACACCCTACTTTAACTGCATCCCGGAGTGCACATGGCGGTCATTTTACAATGACCCACGGCCCGCTGGCCCACACTCGGGCCTCCACAGGCTTCGGTTGGGACTGGCCCGGCGCACACACGGCCCAGGCTGTGGCCCCCTGACAGAGCCGCAGCCGCTGTTGGAGCTGGTCCCGTGACGGCCACGTCAGGGGTGTTCCTGTCGCCCAGACAGAGCCCAGCAGAGCCCCTAGCATGTCTGACGGCCGTTCCTCTGGGCCAGCTCCTTCCTGGGGCACCCACCCACCCAGAGGGCACTTCCCGGCCCTCCCGCCCACAGTGAACCGAGGCGGGACCCTGGGATCCCGCCACTTCGGGTCAGAGGGAGGCAGAGGCCCGAGGCCTTTAGATCCAGGGCCCAGTGCACACGCGGGGAAGCGACACACAGAGGCCCAGCCTCCCCGAGGTGCCTGCGGAGGAGCCTGGGTTCCGGGTCCGGGGAGAAGGCACAGCCTGGCACTCTCAGCAGCCACCCTGCCCTGCCGGCGACTTCCACGGGACTCCCCGACACTCAGGCCGCACTGTGCTGTTTTTCAGGATGCTTTATCCGCAGCCCATGGTGATGACGCCCTCGTGAGTACTTTTATTGCAGCTCACCGTCACTCTCCCGATGTCCTAAAGGGCGGGCCACTGCCGTCCCTCCCGGGCCTGGCTCCGTGCACTCCGTGCTCTGGCGGCCTGGGCTCTGAGCCTGGAGCCCACAGTCTCTGTCCTTCCCCCTGCGCTCGGTGTCCTGTTCTGTGTCCTCTGTTCACCAAGACAGTTGGAGGGTGGGGCCTCCTGCAGGGGGTCCCCTTCGCCGGCAGGTCCCGCTGCCCCGGGTCCTCAGGGTGCAGAGCTGGTCAGGGGGGATCACCCACGTTTGCCTGGACTGGCATCAGGCGGGTTGCTTGCTGAGGGCATGGGGCCCAGTGGGGCGCCCGGTGCGGCAGGGGGCACAGGCGGAGTGTGTCCCCCTCCTGCCCGCTCACACGTGGCTGTGGGCTCTCGGCGCAGGAGGAAAGACGTCCTGGTCCTGACCCCGTGGCTGGCGCCCATCGTCTGGGAGGGGACCTTCAACATTGACATCCTGAACGAGCAGTTCCGGCTCCAGAACGTCACGGTCGGGCTCACCGTGTTTGCCATCAAGAAGTGAGTGGGTGGCAGGACGGAGGGCAGAGAGCGGAGGTGGGAACGGCAGGTCAGGGAGGGTCTGTCCTGTGTCCAGGGCATAACGGGATGGGGTCAGCCCGGTGGGATAGGGTCACCAGGAGGGACGGGGTCACCAGGCGGGGTGGGGTCACTAGGAGGGACGGGGTCACCAGGAGGAGCGGGGTCACCAGGCGGGATGGGTCACCCAGGAGATGGGGACCTGGGGGTAGGGGCTGGGGGGTTCTCGGGAAGTATAGCAAAGGTGGGACCCAGCTCCAGCTCTGCTCACCAAGGCACTGCTCCAGCCGCCCCCCACCCCCAGCCTCAGACCCTCCTCCATATGATGGGGTGCTGCCGGACCCCCATCTCCGGGAGCAGAGGATTAGGGAGGCCAAGCCCAGAACCTGCTCAGGCCAGGCCAAGCCAGGGGAGTGGGTCCCTGTCAGGAGCACTTACTTCTGAGTCCACACATACCCTGAACCCTGCTGGCCAGGCCAATTGTCGGAGTTCTCACTCCTTCATCCTGCTCGGTGGCGCCAACTGTTGGGTCCGAGCCCCTCTGCCCAGGACCGGACCTCTCTGGACGCCAGGTCTTAGACGGAGAGGACGTGAGAAGTCATGGGGATATAAGTCTTCATTGTAGCCGCAGTAACCAAGGCTAACAAGGAGCCATCAGACAAATCAGTTCTTCAAAGCAAAATCCCATGAAGCAGGCAGCCCACAGCGGCTGTGAACAATCCATCTTCCCTCAGAGCAGCCTCCACGTAGGAGCCACGCGAAGTAGCCTGGCTCACACAGGAGCCATGACAAACCTAGTAGCCCGGCCAGGCAGCGAACCACTCACACAAGAGGCCTCTTGCCCAAAGCGGCATCGTCTCTGGTGACAGCAGGGCCTGTGCAGTGCAGAAAGATCGCTGTGTCCTTGCTTTGCACCTGCGTCTGGGAAGCTGGCCCTGGCCTTGCACATCTCGCGTCCTCTGGACAGGGCCCCACAGTCCCCCTGGAAGAAGGCGCACGCGCTGCGTGGCCCAGGTGGGGCCTGGCCTGGCTCCCGTGACCTCCCCCGCTTCCCCGCCCCCGCAGGTACGTGGTCTTCCTGAAGCTCTTCCTGGAGACGGCCGAGCAGCACTTCATGGTGGGGCACAGGGTCCACTACTACGTCTTCACCGACCGGCCGGCCGACGTGCCCAGCGTGGCACTGGGGGAGGGCCGCCGCCTGGTGGTGCTCGAGGTCCCGGGCGCCGCGCGCTGGCAGGACATTTCCATGAGCCGCATGCAGATGATCAGCGACTTCTGTGAGCGGCGCTTCCGGCGGGAGGTGGACTTTCTGATGTGCGTGGACGTGGACATGCGCTTCAGCGACCACGTGGGCGTGGAGATCCTGTCCCCGCTCTTCGGCACCCTGCACCCCGGCTTCTACAGGGCGGCCCGCCAGGCCTTCACCTACGAGCGCCGGCCGCAGTCCCAGGCCTACATCCCCCGGGACCAGGGCGACTTCTACTACTTGGGGGGCTTCTTCGGGGGGTCGGTGGCCGAGGTTCAGCGGCTCACCAAGTCCTGTCACCAGGCCATGATGGCCGACCGCGCCAATGGCATCGAGGCCGTTTGGCACGACGAGAGCCACCTGAACCGGTACCTGCTGGACCACAAGCCCACCAAGGTGCTGTCCCCGGAGTACCTGTGGGACGAGCAGCTGCTGGGCCGGCCGGCCGTCATGAGGAAGCTGAGGTTCATGGCTGTGCCCAAGAACCATCAGCAAATCCGCAACTGAGGGTGCGCCGGGGGCGCGGGGAGGGCTGGGGGCCGACTGCGCTTCTCTTTTCTGTCCTGTGGAGCCCTGGCACTGCCCCAACCCCCAATACAGGCCTGGCCTGGGGCACCTCCACCCTGTGCACAGGCATGCAGGAGACAGGCCCCATCCCCTGGCACGGGGCCTGGAGTGGCCTGGCCATCGCTCCCACTGGGTGCCCCTCGGGCCCTTCAGCTCAGATGAGGCAGGTGGTCCCGGCCTCTCCTGACAAACAGGGTCCCGGATGAAGTCACTCCCAAGGAGGGCAGGGGGTCCTACCACAGTTCCAGGGGCCCTGGCTCCTGCTTGATGCCAGTCCTTTCTCTTCCTTTCCCTTCCTGAGTCCTGCTCAGAGCTGAATGGCGCCTTCAGCGCACAGGCCCAGGTGCAGGTGAGGCCCAGGTGCAGGTGGAGGTGAGGCCCAGGTGCAGGTGAGGCCCAGGTGAGGCCCAGGTGCAGGTGAGGCCCAGGTGGAGGAGGAGGTGAGGCCCAGGTGGAGGTGAGGCCCAGGTGGAGGTGAGGCCCAGGTGCAGGTGAGGCCCAGGTGGAGGTGAGGCCCAGGTGCAGGTGAGGCCCAGGTGGAGGTGAGGCCCAGGTGGAGGTGAGGCCCAGGTGGAGGTGAGGCCCAGGTGCAGGTGAGACCCAAGTGCCAGTGAGGCCTGATTCCGACCCTCTCAGCAGCCGCCTGGCTGCCCATCCAGCCCAAGGTCCTGCCACTGCCCACTGGGAGCAGGGCAGCCCCTCCCCGTCGCCTCAGGCCACCCTGAGTTCACTGGGGGTTGCAGGTTCCTTGGGACTGAAGCAAGTATTTCTGCCTGAGAACAGGACATTGCTAATTTTCAAGAAAACCTGTGTCTTTTGCTCCAAAGGACTTCTGTGCCCCCTCAGGGAGGCCCCCCCACCCCGGGTGTGAAATGCTGGGGCTCTTGGCCCCGCTGGTCCCTCTCCCGGGTAGGGACAGGGCAGTCACCCATTAGCAGAGGTATTTGTCCTCTGAGGTCTGTGTCCTATCGGAATGCCAGGGTGCTTTGCAGTGTCAAAGGCTCTGATTTCAGGCAGCCATCACCCCCTCCATCTCTGGGGTGTCTCACTTCCCCGGATACCCCACCCAGTACCATGAAGCCCCGCCCCTCCCTGAGCCCTGGCACCCACCCTGTCCTTTCTCCTGTGTGAGCCGCGCACCTCTTGGTCTCCCCATGAGAGGAGTCTCCCGTGACTGTCAGCCACGGACTGGCTTATAGCTGGACCCTCATCACCTTCATCCCAGCCCCTGCTCCTCCTCCCTGCCGCCCGGAGGTGTCAGCCCCAGGCTTCCATGCCCCCGCTTTCCCAAAATAAGGCTCAGCGTGACCCTGATGTAGGAAACGGCCCGACACCTTACAATCGTGTGACGTTACACCGAGAATCTCCACGCCTAGACCCCGTCCTAAATAAACAAGGGAAGGTGTATGGACGCAGAGGTTCCCTTCAGCACGACGGGGGAGGGAAAATCGGAAACGGCCCGTGTTCCGCTGTAGGGGCCCCGGAAACTCTGCAGCGGGGGCACAGACAGTGCCCACGAACAAGAGGGTGACTGGCAGCGCCCGCCTCCAGGAATGAGCTTCCGGAAGAGCACATGCCCCAGAACCCTCCCCGCCTGACACCCACAAGTGCACACGCACACGTATGAACACGCACAGGCACACATATGCACCATGGGCGCGGAACACAGCTACACACGTGCACACACAGGGAAAGGACTGGAACAGTGAGCACCCCTGTCGAGGCCCTTCTCCCCAGAAGGATCTTGTTTTTACTTGGTTCGGAATTCATTTAGAATCCATCATTGCTCTATAACAAATGCTTATTGTCCTTTTACAAGTAAAAGCTAGCCCAGCCCGGCCGGCGTGGCTCAGTGGTTGAGCATCGACCAATGAACCAGGAGGTCACGGTTCTATTCCTGGTTGGGGCACAGGCCCGGGTTGCGGGCTCGATCCCCAGTGTGGGGCGTGTAGGAGGCAGCTGACCAATGATTCTCTCTCATCATTGATCTTTCTATCTCTCTCTCTCCCTTCCTCTCTGAAATCAATAAAAATACATTTTTTAAAAAACCTAACTCAGCGTGGTGTGGCTCAGTAATTGAGTGTGGACCCATGAACCAGGTCACGGTTTGATTCCTGGTTGGGCCACATGCCCAGGTGTGGGACGTGATCCCAAGTAGGGGGCATGCAGGAGACTGTTTCTCATTGATGTTTCTATCTTTCCCTCTCCTTCCCTCTCTCTGAAATCAATAAAAAATATATTTAACCGCTCGCCGAGGCCCTCACCCGCCCGCCATGGCTCACCAGCAGGGTGTACTTAAGTACTCGCGGGGTTTGATTACGTAATTACACTGAGGAGGCTCTGAGAGCCGCCAGGTGCCCACCCTCGGGGTGTTCGCAGAACCAGCTGGGCCAGAGCTCCGCTCCTGCCCAGGGATGAAGCTGGCAGCCTGGGCTCCTCGCAGGCCCCTCATGGCCAGGCCCCCCCTCCTGCCGCCAGGCTGCTGTCGTTGCCATGACACGGGCACAGCGCCTGCCCTGCCTCACCTGAGCTCAATCCCTAATGGGGTGACGCCGTGGCCCCATTTTGCTTCCATTAAAAATGTCTGTGTATTTCCAACCCTCAGCCACCGGCTTCTGCCAGCGGAGGCAGCCTCTGCCCTGGGCGAGGTCACCCCTGAGGAGACCAGGGGCCTGTGGCTGCCACAAAGGTGGTGGTGAGCACAGGGGCTGAGGTTGGGGCCACACGAAGGCTCCAGGATCTTCACGGCCGGGCAGGCCGCCCACGGGACTCCGCTCAGAGGAGGGGGACGCCGGCCTGGGGCGTGGAGAGGCCCGGGTGCTGAGACAGTGCCCCTAG
>NW_005873294.1:15103-20137 GCF_000147115.1 Myotis lucifugus
CTCCCTGTGCTGTGCGGTTCCTCCTCCTCCAGAGGGAGCCACCGAGGCGGAGGGGAGGGGGAGGGCGGTGCTCGGTGAGGTCTCAGTAGGCGCCTCCCAAAGCCGGTGCTGGGTGTTCGGGTGGATGTTGGAGGAGAGGTCCGGTTCGTTCTTCCAAGAACACACAGTCCAGTGGCTCTTTGTCGTTCCCAACAACAGGAATGCAACTGAAACTAACACTCCATTTCTCCCCCCGCAGATGAGCACACCGTCCGCAGGCCAGAGGCACTGGGCTGGGCCTGGGAGCAGGTGCTGCACCCCCAGGTGGGTGTGGGAGCGGCAGCATCGGGGAGGGATCTGTCTTGTCCCCACAGGTAGGGAGACACAGGGACCTGGCCCGCAGCCCCAGCTCGGTAACTCGGTCACACCGGCCACCTGCACAGCGACCTACATATACCATGGCTCCCTGGGCAGAGCCCGCAGGGCAGAGGGTGGGAGGGCCTGGGTTATTGCGCCCGGGCTGCTGGGACACCAGGCAGCTCTGAGCGAGAGTGAGAAGCGAGCGCGAGCTGCGTGCTGCTGTGAAGGTCTTCAGAGCATGAGGCCCAAGTGAGAACCAAAATACAGACCTGCAGGGATGGGGGGAGGAATGTGTCAGCATGTGCTTTTATTTACATAAACGAACAAAAAATGATACAGCTGATGAGGGAACTGGGTGTGGCAGACATCTTTAAGATCATGCTGAGCTTTGAACTTCAAGCTATCACCCGGCCGGCTGGTGTGGCTCAGTGGATTGACCATCGATCTGTGAACCAAGAGGTCCCGGGTTTGATTCCCAGTCAGAGCACATGCCTGGGTTGTGGGCTTGATCCCCAGTAGGGGGCGTGCAGGAGGCAGCCCATCAATGAGTCTCTCTCATCATTGCTGTTTCTCTCCCTTTCCCTTCCTCTCTGAAATCAATAAAATAATATATCTATAAAAAGCTAAAAAAAAATAGGATAAGTAGAAAAAGAGATGTGACTAAGACTTTTTACCTTGTAATGGTTTATCTTTTTAGTACATTAGTGAACATATTACCTATTCAAAGGTAAAATTCGAAATTATTCCGGTTAAATTTGTTAGCGCTATTATTTTATTGCTCAGAGTGCAGCGGAATAAGCATCCTAAAGATCCTCTGTCCTGTGCTTGCTTGTTCATTCATTCGTTTGGAGGAACTGGGGTGTATTGTAAGCAAATGCAACCACAGATCTCACTGAAGGCTTCACGGACGCCAGGTGGTCTGGATGCAAAGGAGACCGAGTGATTCATAGATCTTCACTCTAACACAGTTCCTAGGTTTTCAGGTGACCATGTTCCCAAATGTACGTTCTTTCCTAGTGAGCAAATAGGAAAGAGCAGTAATTACGTGCATTTAAATACACATGAAGATGTGCTGAGTTATCCACGCTCATAGCGAGATCAGTTTCTCTCTCCTCTTGTGTGCGCCTGCTTCTTGGGAGGAAATGGGACTTGCTGGGAAGAGCATCAGGCAAGCCTTATCTCAAATCCAGGCCTTACCATTTACTATCTACGTTATTCTTTTAAGCCTCAATTTTCTTACTTAAAATAAAAATAATGAGGTAGAAGAGGGTAGAGGGGGGACACATGGTGATGGAAGGAGACTCGACTTTGGGTGGTGAACACACAATACAATATACAGATGATGTGTTATGGAATTGTGCGCCTGAAATCTATTTAATGTTATTCACCAATGTCACCAAAAAAAATTCAATTAAAATTAAAAAAAATATATATATATATTTAAAAAAGTAAAAGCTACATAATGCACTTTCTCCCTAGATGAGTAGTACACGGACACTGAACACATGCCTTTAATATTTCAAAACTATAAAAGTCCCATGCATTGCAGAAACTTAGACAAGGAGACAATAAGAGATCCGCAAGTCCCGCCCCAGAGGTGACCAGCATGAGTGGTTTGTGGGCATCTCAGGCTCCGCCTCTCTTTCTGTCTGTCTGTCCGTCTCTGTTACACGCAGACTCCTTTACACATGTGTCTGCCCATTGCAATCCCACGTGCATGGGCTAATGGGTGGGGTCCTGGATGCAGCAGGTTCCACGTGTCTCACCTAAGAGGACCCCGAGGTCTGTCTGTGGGCACGTGGAGACCGGCACCCACGGCAGCAGCCGCTCGGCTTGCTGCGTCTGTGTGGACCAGGATCGACGGGTCCAACCCCTCTCCATGGACGTGGTTTCCAGTTTCTGGCAATTTCACCAGCGCTCTGATGGGTAGTCTCGAAAACACATCTTTTTTGAAAAAAATGTATTTTTATTGATTTCAGAGAGGAAGGGAGAGGGAGAGAGAGAGAAACATCAATGATGAGAGAGAATCATTGATTGGTTGCCTCCTGCACACCTCACACTGGGGATCGAGCACACAACCTGGGCATGTGCCTTGACTGGGAATTGAACCATGACCTCCTGGTTCATAGGTCGACGCTCAAAAATACATCTTTGAAAAATTGTGCAAGAACGCCTGTGGGGTGGCCTCCTCGGACCGGCGCTGCGGGAGGTGCCGCCTGCGGGACCTCAGGGCCTGCGCACTGTCCTCCAGAGGGTCCCCGCCCACTTCCCTCTGCACCTGCTGGGGCCTCGGCTTCCTTTCATAGGAAGTGCCCATTTGCCCCTCGGCCCTTTTGAAAACACTGGCTTTCCTGAGTTTTCTGCACACGGGAGGCACGGGGGGGCGGGGCGGGGCACACCTTTCCCTGGAGTGACTTCATCCGGGACCCCCTGTTTGTCAGGAGGGGCCGGGACCACCTGCCTCACCTGAGTGAAGGGCCCAAGGGGCACCCAGTGGGAGCGATGGCCAGGCCACTCCAGGCCCCGTGCCAGGGGATGGGGCCTGTCTCCTGCATGCCTGTGCACAGGGTGGAGGTGCCCCAAGGCCTGTATTTGGGGGTTGGGGCAGTGCCAGGCCTCCACAGTTTCCCTCCACAGGACAGAAAAGGGAAGAGCAGTCATGCCCAGCGGCCATAAAGGTTCCAATCTGGGGGCCCCAAGAGAGCATGGACCCCAGCCCTCCCCGCGCCTCGGGGCGCGCCCCTCAGTTGCGGATTTGCTGATGGTTCTTGGGCACAGCCACGAACCTCAGCTTCCTCATGACGGCCGGCCGGCCCAGCAGCTGCTCGTCCCACAGGTACTCCGGGGACAGCACCTTGGTGGGCTTGTGGTCCAGCAGGTACCGGTTCAGGTGGCTCTCGTCGTGCCAAACGGCCTCGATGCCATTGGCGCGGTCGGCCATCATGGCCTGGTGACAGGACTTGGTGAGCCGCTGAACCTCGGCCACCGACCCCCCGAAGAGCGCCCCCATGTAGTAGAAGTCGCCCTGGTCCCAGGGGATGTAGGCCTGGGACTGCGGCCGGCGCTCGTAGCTGAAGGCCTGGCGGGTCGCCCTGTAGAAGCCGGGGTGCAGGGTGCCGAAGAGCGGGGACAGGATCTCCACGCCCACGTGGTCGCGGAAGCGCATGTCCGCGTCCGCGCAGATGAGAAAGTCCACCTCCCGTTGGAAGCGCCGCTCACAGAAGTCGCTGATCATCTGCATGCGGCGCATGGACACGTCCTGCCAGCGCGCGGCGCCCGGGACCTCGAGCACCACCAGGCGGCGGCCCTCCCCCAGCGCCACGCTGGGCACGTCGGCCGGCCGGTCGGTGAAGACGTAGTAGTGGACCCTGTGCCCCACCATGAAGTGCTGCTCGGCCGTCTCCAGGAAGAGCTTCAGGAAGACCACGTACCTGCGGGGGCGGGGAGGCGGGAGATCACGGGAGCCAGGCCCCACCTGGGCCACGCAGCGCGTGCGCCTTCTTCCAGGGACCCACTCCCCTGGCCGCGCCTGAGCCGGAAGCCTTGGCCTCCCTAATCCTCTGCTCCCGGAGATGGGGGCCCGGCAGCACCCCATCATATGGAGGAGGGCTGAGGCTCCGGGGGCGGAGCAGGGGCAGCCCCTCGGTGAGTAGAGCTGGAGCTGGGTCCCACCTGAGCTGTGCTCCCCTTACCCCCCCAGGTCCCCATCTCCTGGCTGACCCCATCCCACCGGGCTGACCCCATCCCGTTATGCCCTGGACACAGGACAGACCCTCTCTGACCTGCCGCTCCCACCTCCGCTCTCTGCCCTCCGTCCTGCCACCCACTCACTTCTTGATGGCAAACACGGTGAGCCCGACCGTGACGTTCTGGAGCCGGAACTGCTCGTTCAGGATGTCAATGTTGAAGGTCCCCTCCCAGACGATGGGCGCCAGCCAGGGGGTCAGGACGAGGACGTCTTTCCTCCTGGGCCGAGAGCCCACAGCCACGTGTGAGCGGGCAGGAGGGGGACACACTCCGCCTGTGCCCCCTGCGGCACCGGGCGCCCCACTCGGCCCCATGCCCTTGGCGTCCCAGGAGGACGTGGCATCGGCAAGCAACCCGCCTGATGCCAGTCCAGATGCAAACGTGGGCGATCCCCCCTGACCAGCTCTGCACCCTGAGGACCCGGGGCATCAGGACCTGCTGGCGAAGGGGACCCCCTGCAGGAGGCCCCACCCTCCAACTGTCTTGGTGAACAGAGGACACAGAACAGGACACCGAGCGCAGGGGGAAGGACAGAGACTGTGGGCTCCAGGCTCAGCGCCCAGGCCGCCAGAGCACGGAGTGCAGCGGAACCAGGCCCGGGAGTGACGGCAGTGGCCCGCCCTTTAGGACATCGGGAGAGTGACGGTGAGCTGCAATAAAAGTACTCATGAGGACGTCAGCACCGTGGGCTGCGGGTAAAGCATCCTGAAAAACAGCACAGTGCAGCCTGAGTGTCGGGGAGTCCCGTGGAAGTCGCCGGCAGGGCAGGGTGGCTGCTGAGAGTGCCAGGCTGTGCCTTCTCCCCGGACCCGGAACCCAGGCTCCTCCGCAGGCACCTCGGGGAGGCTGGGCCTCTGCGTGTCGCTTCCCCGCGTGTGCACTGGGCCCTGGATCTAAAGGCCTCGGGCCTAAAGCGCTCCCTCTGACCCGAAGTGGCGGGATCCCAGG
>NW_005873294.1:21280-27650 GCF_000147115.1 Myotis lucifugus
TGAGGAGCTGGTCCTGGGACGGCCTGTCCACCTTCCCCAGGCAAAGCAGGAGGTGAGCCAGGTCATGACCCCGAGCTCCCTAGAGCAGCTGCCCTTGGGCAGGGCCAGGGGCCAGTCTCCCCAAAGCTCAGGTGACCGGTCCCAAGGAGGGGCAGTCCCTGCGGCCAGTGCCCCCATGCGAGCCCCTGCGTGGCTGGAGCGGGTCCGTGTGTGGCCGGCTGGTCCGAGGCTGCCCCCGGACGGGTTCCTGGCAGGGCCCTGCCCCAGGAGAGCGGCCCGCGACCTCACTCCCCGTTCCAGGACCTTCTCCATCTGGGAGCGGCTGACAGCGCGGTTTCCGCACTCACAGCCACACAGCGGAGGGGTCCTGGCCTCGCCCGACTCCCCACTAGTGACGTGGGGGGAGCACAGCTCACCCACAAGGTGAGGCCTCAGTAGGAGGGAGTGTGCAGCCGGGCGGTGGGCCGTGAGGCGGCTGTCACCAGTCCCGTCACTACAGTTGTGATCCCAGGGCGGCAGGATTGGGGGGGGGGGCGGAGACAGCTCAGGGCACCCCGCTGGGATCCGATCGGCTCCTGCTGCTGCTTCTCCCAAGCCCGGCAGACCCAGAGGGTCACACACGCTTCTTACCCAAAGAGGACGAGGACGAGCGTGACCAGGAGAAAGGCCAGATGTCGAAGCGAGCAGCACGTAGGTTTTCCTGGAAAACAGGGTGGAAACCCGGTCACTCTAGCTCAGTGGTTCTCAACCTTCCTAATGCCGCGACCCTTTAATACAGCTCCTCATGTTGTGGCCCAACCATAAAATTATTTTCGTTGCTACTTCATAACTGTAATTTTGCTACTGTTATGAATCGTAATGTAAATATCTGATATGCAGGATGTGTTTAGGCGACCCCTGTGAAAGGGTCGTTCGCCCCTCAAAGGGGTCGCGACCCACAGGTTGAGAACCGCTGCTAGCTGCTCCTGCCTCCGAGCCCTCCTCTGTCTGGCTGTGCTGGGGACACTGGCCCGGCTCCGCCAGGAGAGCCTCCCAGGGCCCCCGGCTCCCAGATGCCCAGCCTCCCCAGGCCTCTTTCCACTGAGCCCCCCCTTTCCTTGGAGACCGACATGACCCCAGGGGCATGAGCAGGAGGACGGCCGCTACCGCCCCCCCCCCCCCCCCGTCCCGTCCAGCAGGGGGGGTGGGAGCTGGAAAGAAATTCCTTTCAGTTTTGAAAATACTATTCCATGGTTCCTTTTAAAAACTGTTAACATACACACTTATCTGAGGGATCATTTATAGCCGATAAAACGTTGCATTTTAGTCCGGAGGTTGATGAGTATTTAACAATGTGTACACGTGTGTAACCACCGCCCCAGCCCAGCCAGATGCACAAGTTCCCTCCTGCCCCTGCGCAACAAATACCCCCCCACTGCCCCTCGCCCCCGCCCCAGGCGACCGCTAACCTAACCGGCTTCCCCCACAGATTCCCCCTGCAGCGCAGTGTCTGAACGCGATCAGATAAACACGCTCCTGCCTGGCGTTATTCACACACCATCTTTAAGGTTCTTCCCGCTGTCGCCTGCACCGAGAGTTGGTTCTGGGGCCTCTGGGAGCAGGCCGGGGTCAGCCGCTGCCCGTGCCCGCCCGGGGCCCTTGGTAAGAGCTGCAGAGAGCTCTGTGGGGCAGCTGCCTGAGCTGGGGGAGGCTGTGCCGTGACCGGTGCTGGGCGTGGGGATGCTTAGCAGGAGGTACAGGCAGGCTGAGGCCAGACGCTGCTGGTTCGGGGTTTTTTGAACCTTTGAGAGACTTTTAGAAAAGTCCACAGGGCAGGCCCAGGCCTGTCTGCCAACAATTTAGACAACTTAGAGGAAATGCACGGATGGTTGGAAGACTCACACTAGAGGGAACAGGACTAAATGGTTGTGACACGGGTTTAAGCAAACAATTCTTACAGATGACACCGAAAGCACAAACAATAAAAGAAGAAAAAAGTTAAATAGGAGTTAATAAAAATGAAAGCTTTTGGACGGGGGGTACTGGATGAAAGGTGAAGAGAGTAGCCGAAGAACATATATGTGCAACCAATGGACACAGACAACAGTGGGGTGATGGCCAGAGGCGGGGGTGGGGGCTGAGTGGAGGTGGGTAAAGGGGGAGGAATGGGGGACACCTGTAATAGTGTCAACAATAAAAGCTTTTTAAAAACTTTTGCACTTCAAACAATAAAAGAAGAAAAAAGCCCAGCCAGAACCGGTTTAATTAAAGCTTTTGGACGGGGGGTACTGGATGAAAGGTGAAGAGAGTAGCCGAAGAACATATATGTGCAACCAATGGACACAGACAGCAGTGGGGTGATGGCCAGAGGCGGGGGTGGGGGCTGAGTGGAGGTGGGTAAAGGGGGAGGAATGGGGGACACCTGTAATAGTGTCTCCCTTCCTCTCTGTAAAAAATCAATAAAATATATAAAGAAAAAAAAGAAAGAAAGTGAGCCGGCTGGCGTGGCTCAGTGGTTGAGCGTTGACTTATGAATCAGGAGGTTGGGGTTTGGTTCCCAGTCAGGGCACATGCCCGGGTTGCAGGCTTAGTCCCCAGTAGGGGGCGTGCAGGAGGCAGCCGATCAATGATTCTCGCTCATCATTGATGTTTCTCTCTCTCTATCCCTCTCCTTTCCTCTCCAAAATAAAAAAATAAACCCTAAAGTGTAGAAACAACCAAAATGCCCATCAATGGGTGATAGACAATGGTACCCATACAATGAGATTATTCAGCAACAAACATGAATGAAATGCTGATACACGCTACGACCTTGCAAACGTGCCTCTAAGAGAAGGAAGTCAGATGCAAAAGATCATTTATGCCTTGAGATGAATGTAGGATGCCTGTGCAAAGTCCAGAAAAGGTAAAGCTGTAGAGACAGCAAGTGGCTGAAAACAGGCACTAGAGAATTAGGGCGCTGAAGGGGAAATTCTAAAATGTATTACACATATCTGTAAGTTGACTAAGCATAATTTAATATTACACATAAAACAGGTAAATGTTATGATATATAAATGTTTTCAATAAAGTTATTTTTTAAAAGTGCCACCAGAACCTAGCCGGTTTGGCTCAGTGGATAGAGCGTTGGCCTGCAGACTGAAGGGTCCCGGGTTCTGTTCCGGTCAAGGGCACATGCCTGGGTTGCAGGCTCCCAGCCCGCATTGGGGGCATGCGGGAGACAACCTGATGGGGAGCATAAGACATTTTGGGAGCTAGCAATCTGAATTTGTCCCGGTAAGCTGCTTTCTACTGCACTCTCTTGCTAGCCGAAAATTAACTCCATTTGTGAAAGAACGTAGGAGACCCTGTACCTAAGTTAATCAATGCCCCTAAGGCACATTCCTGAAGTCACTGCCCCTTCCTTAATTATCTGGTCTGGCAAGAGCTGTTTACCCAAATACTCCAATTCACAAGGGCCACAAACCAAGGATGTAACAGCTTAGCTGGAGGGAGGTCACAGGCGCCATCGCCATTGGGGATGGACATTAGCTACAATCTAACCATCCAACTGGCTCTTGGGGGCGGGGGGAGGGGGTGCTGTGAGAGCCCGCTACAGAAGAAACAAAGGAACTCAGGAATATATAAAGAGAAAACCTCAGTGTCCACGTGGTGCGGGATCTGGATCTTAGCGTCCCCTGAACCAGCAGCGCTGCTTTGAATAGAGGCTTTTCCTGAACCTCAGCGTGTCCGACCGTCTCTTCTGCGCCAATTCCATAAATTCCATAAATTCCATAACAACCAACGACGTGTCTCTCTCACATCGGTGTTTCTCTCTCTTTCTCTCCCTCTCGCTCCCACTCTCTCTAAAAATCAACGGGGAAAATATCCTCGGGTGAAGATTAAAAAAAAAAGAAAGTGCCACCAGTAGGAGCTCATTGGCCCTAAGCTCACGGGAGAGAGAGAAGCAGGTGTGTTCGGTGTCGGGCTCAGTAAAGACGGACTTGAAGTTCTGCTTGTGATTCCGCGAGAGCCTCTGCCCCACTCGTTCCCCCCAGACCTGCCACAGCCAGAGAACTCCCCCTCTTCCTCGGCAGCCTCCAGGGCAGCCAGCCCGCCTGGCCTCCCCCGCCCCCCAAAAGCGGAGGTGAGGCCTCTGCTCTATTTTACGCCCTCCTGAACCCAACCCCAAAGTTCTGTCCTCAAATGTGAACACACGAACTGAGCTGAATGAATGGGCCATTTGTCCCCTGTGGCCTCCTGGGTCCCGGTTCCTGGCCCATTCCCAGCCCGGCAGTGGCACCCTGTGGCCACGTGAGTGTCTGCTCTCCGGGCACAGCTCCCACTGCGCACTAAGGTGCCAACTCTGCCAGGCGACAGCTGGTGTGCAGGTGACTGGTGACTAAGGCAAAGGGGCAGGACTGGGAGGGGGGGGGCAAGAGCGGCCCCAGGGCCTTCTGGAGGGGAAGGGAGCACCCACCAGGGGTCAGCCTCCGGAATCCCAGTTCAGGAAGAGAAAGGCCAGTATGTGTCAGGGAGGGGTGGGAGCCCAGGTGGCGTGGGCAACGACCTCTATAAACCAGGAGGTCCTGGTTTGATTCCCCGTCAGGGCACATCCGGGGTTGCTGGCTGACCCCAGTATGGGGCGTGCAGGAGGCAGCCATCAATGATTCTCTCTCATCATTGATGTTTCTATTTCTCTGTCCCTCTCCCTTCCTCTACGAAATCTATATATCTATATATATATCTATCTCTATCTATCTCTATCTATCTATCTATCTATCTATCTATCTATCTATCTATCATCTATCTATCTATCTATTTTAAAGAGAGAGGGTGTGGGAGATTCCTGGAGACGGATGCGCTGACCGCAGGGCCACCGGACCTAGCCAGGACCAGAGGACCAGGACCCCGAGGCCAGCCGGCCGCCGCCCCCAGGCAGTGCGACCCGCCCGCTCTGCTTGCTGGGTCCCGAGCACCCGGGCTCCCAACGCGGCTCAGCGATCGGGGTGCCCGGTTCCCCCGTCAGGACTCTTTCCGCCCAGGCATCGCGGGGCGCTGGGGCCGCCACTCACCCGCCAGCGCCCGCAGCAGCTCAGCCATCCCGGAGCTCCAGGGCGGCGCCTCGGTCCCTCCGCGCTGCCAGGGCTCCCGCCCTCCGAGGCCTGTGAGAACCATGCCGCGGCCCCCGGCGGCCACGCGCGCCTGCTCCCCTCGAGGCTGGGGCTCTCGGGCGCCCCACCCCGCAAAGTGACAGCGGGGATCGGGGGGACGCGGAGGGCCCCCGAGAGGAAAATCTGGGTCCGCAGGGCCCCGGCCAGGTGGAGGGGCGGGGCCTCCTCAATCGGCACCAATGAGGCCGCGCGCCCCTCCCAGCCCCGCTCTGGGGCGGACACCCCGCACCCTCTCCGCACCCGGACGTCCTGCCAGGCGCCCGGCTGGGAGCAGCCACCTGTCTCGGCCCCCGACGCCCCGCCCCGCACCCTCTCCGCACCCGGACGCCCCGCCCCGCGCCCCGGCTGGGAGCAGCCACCTGTCCCCGCCCCCGACGCCCCGCCCCGCACCCTCTCCGCACCCGGACGCCCCGCCCCGCGCCCCGGCTGGGAGCAGCCACCTGTCCCCGCCCCCGACGCCCCGCCCCGCGGCGCCCCAGGGCACTGTCCTCGGGTTCCACCTGCAGAGCCGCGCCCCGCCCTGGCTCCCAGGGCTCGCACCGGTCCGAGCCTCCACAACCCGCCTCCACAATCCGCCTCCACAGTCTCGCCCCGAGGTGGAGTCCCCGGCTTCGCCCCCTGGGCCCCTCGCTGTCCCGGGACCCGGTGGAGCGCCTGCTCCCTGCCCTCGGGCTGCGCCCGGCCTGCGGGGCCTCTGTCCGGGGGTGGCGGCCGCCCAGGTGGAGGTCGGGGAGGAAGGGGCATCCTGAGGGCGGGCAGGAGGACCGTGAGAGCCCTCCCCGCCCCGCCCCTCCCAGCCGGCTCCGGCGCCTTCCCGAGGCTTCTCCGTGCTCTTCCGGGCGCACCCAGGAAGTGCTAGTGACCCCGCTCCTTTCCAGAGGAGGAAACTGAGGCAGGGCCGGGAGGTGAGGTCAGCTGTGGGGGCTCAAGTTCGAATTTCCTACCTCCCCCGCCTCCACTCACGTTCTTCTGCATCTGCTCTGGGGCGCACAGGGGCCCGGCAGGAAGCCTTGGTCTCCGGGGGCTCGGGGGCTCCCCCTTCCTTCCCCAAAGCCCCTCCCGGCCTCTCCCCCCCCCTCCTGGGTTAACTGCTTAGGTCCCAGTCCCCCTTCCCGCAGTATACCCAACAAGGGTCGGCCCCCTGGGAATTCTTTTATCTTAAGAAAGAGAGGAAAGCCCCTGCCCCCCTATCCCCTATAACGAAAAGCGCCGAGTTCTGTCTAGGGTCCCCAGCCGTC
>NW_005873295.1:0-10490 GCF_000147115.1 Myotis lucifugus
CTATTATCTGTGTCTATGGGTTATGCACACATGCATACGAGGTCCTTGGTTGATCCCCTCCCACCCACCCACCCTCACCCGCCTTCCCGCCGAAATTCCACACTCTGTTCTATGTTTCCATGTCTTTGGATCCACTCGGTTCATCAGTTTATTTTGTTAATTAGATTTCACATATGAGTAAGATCATGTAATACTTGTCTTTCTCTGACTGACTTATTTCACTCAGCATGATATTCTCCAGGTCCCTCCATATTGTCTCAAAGAGTAAGAGATTCTTCTTTTTTACTGCTGCATAGTATTCATGGTATAAATGTACCACAGCTTTTTTTTTATCCATTCATCCATTGATGGGCACTTGGGCTGTTTCCCAATTTTAGCTATTGTAAATTGTGCTGCTATGAACATAGGGGTGCATACATTCTTTCTGATAGGTGTTCCGGGTTTCTTAGAATATATTCCTAGAAGTGGGGTCACTGGGTCAAATGGCAGTTCCATATTTAATTTTTGAGGAAACTCCATACTGTTTTTCACAGTGGCTGCACCAGTCTGCATTCCCACTAGCAATGTACTAGGATTCCCTTTTCTCCACATCCTTGCAAGCACTTGTCATTTGTTGATTTGTTGATGGTAGTCATTCTGATAAGTGTGAGGTGATACCTCATTGTTGTTTTGATTTGTATCTCTCTGATGATAGCATTTTTTCATATGTCTCTTTTCTGTCTATATGTCCACTTTGGAGAAGTATCTATTTAGGTCCTTTGCCCATTTTTTTTTAATTGGATTGTTTGTCTTCCTTTTGTTAAGTTGTATGAGTTCCTTATACATTTTGGATATTAACCCTTTATCAGATCTATCATTGCCAAATATGTTTTCCCATACAGTGGGTTCCCTTTTCATTTTGCTGATGGTTTCTTTTGCTATGCAGAAGATTCTTATTTTGATGTAGTCCCATTTATTTTCTCAGCTTCCTTTCCTTTCCAGTGGTCGGCAAACTGCGACTCAGCAAACTGCGGCTCGCGAGCCACATGAGGCTCTTTGGCTCCTTGAGTGTGGCTCTTCCACAAAATACCGACTTCTGTGCATGGGCCACGAAGTTTCAATCACACTGTACGTGCGCGCCCGCACGTGGTATTTTGTGGAAGAGCCACACTCAAGGGGCCAAAGAGCCGCATGTGGCTTGCGAGCCGCAGTTTGCTGACCACAGCCCTAGAGATGTATCTGTAAACATATTGCTAGGATAGATGTCTGAGATTTTGCTGCCTGTGGTTTCTTCTAGGATTTTTATGATTTCCCGACTTATATTTAAGTTTTATTCATTTTGAGTTTATTCTTGTGTGTGGTGTAAGTTAGGGGTCTAGTTTCATGTTTTTGCAAGTATCTATCCAATTTTTCCCAAAACATTTATTGAAGAGACTGTCCTGACTCCATTGTATGCTCTTGCCTCCTTTGCCAAATATTAACTGAGCATGATGGCTTGGTTGATTTCTGGGGTCTCTGTTCTGTTCCATTAATCTATATGCCTGTTCTTGTGCTAGTACCAGGCTGTTTTAATTATGGTAGCTTTGTAGTATAACTTCATACCTGGTATTGTGATTTCTCCAACTTTGTTCTTCTTTCTCAAGATTGCTGCAGCTATTCGGGGTCTTTTTTGGTTCCATATAAATTTTTGGATTATTTGTTCTAGATCTGTGAAATATGCTGTTGGTAATTTAATAAGGATTGCATTGAATCTGTAGATTGCCTAGGGTAGTATAGACATTTTAATGATGTTAATTTTACCAATCCATGAACATGGTATATTCTTCCATTTGTTTATATCTTTCTCTATTTTTTTCAATGCCCTGTAGTTTTCTGAGTACAAGTCTTTTACCTCCTTGGTTAAATTTATTCCTAAGTATCTTAATTTTTTTGCAGCGGTAAATAGGATTATTTGTTCAGGTTCTCTTTCTGAGCATTAATTATTAGTGTATTAAAAAGCTATCGATTTCTGGGTGTTGATTTTGTATCCTGCTACATTGCCAAATTTGTTTATTGAATCTAGTAGGTTGTGTTTTGGGTTTTTTTGGTGGATTCTTTAGGGTTTTCTACACACAATATCATGTCATCTGAGAATAATGAGAGCTTCACTTCCTCCTTTCCAATTTGGATGCCTTTTATTTCTTCTTCTTGTCTGATTGTTGTGGCTAGGACTTCCAGCATTATGTTGAATAAAAGTGGTGAAAGTGGATATCCCTGTCTTGTTCCTGTTCTTAAGGGAAATGGTTTTAGTTTTTGCCCATTGAGTTTGGTGTTGGCTGTAGGTTTGTCATATATGGCCTTTATCAAGTTGAGGTATGATCCCTCTATTCCAACTTTGCTGAGAGTTTTTATCAAAAATGGGTGTTGGATTTTGTTGAATGTTTTTTCTGCATCTATTGATATGATCATGTGATTTTTGTCTTTTAACATTTTTATATGATGTGTCACATTTATTGATTTGTGAATATTGTACCAGCCTTGCATCCCTGGATAAATTTCACTTTGTCATGGTGTATGATCTTTTTAATATATTGCTAGATCTGATTTGCTAATATTTTGTTGAGAATTTTAGTATCTATGGTCATCAGGGATATTGGCCTACAATTATCTTTCTTTGTAGTGTCTTTATATGGTTTTGGAATTAGGATAATGCTGGCCTCATAAAAAACGAACTTGGAAGTATGCCTTCCTCTTGGATTTTCTGAAATAGTTTGAGGAGTAAAGGTGTTAGTTCTTTTTTGAATGTTTGGTAAAACCCCCCTGTGAAGCCATCTAGACATGGGCTTTTGTTTGCTGGGAGTTTTTATTATTATTATTATTATTGCTTCTATTTTATCAGTTGTTATTGGCCTATTCAGGTTTTTTTATTATTCCTGATTCAGTTTCGGGAGATTGTATTTTTCTAGGAATTTTTCCATTTCATCCACATGTCCAGCTTGTTGGGATATAGTTATTCATAGTATTTTCTTACAATCCTTTGCATTTCTGTGTTATCAGTGGTTACTTCCCTGCTTTTGTTTCTGATTTTATTTATTTGTGTCCTCTATCTTTGTTTCTTGATGAGTCTGGCTAATGGTTCATCAATCTTGTTTATCCTTTCAAAGAATCAGCTCTTCGTTTCATTGACTTTTTTGTATTTTTTTTACCTCTATGTCATTTATTTCTGCTCTAATCTTTACTATTTCCTTCCTTCTACTTATTCTGGGCTTTTCTTATTGTTTTCTTTCTAAGTCTTTAGGTTGTAAAGTTAAATAATTTATTGTTAATTTTTCTTGTTTTTTTGAGGTAAGCCTGAAGTGCTATGAACTTCCCTCTCAGGGAACACAGTTTTCTAGATCAAGTCTCATTTTCCAATACCGGCAACAAAGTCAATATATTTTCTTATAATCCTTGGACTTAAACTCCATCATCTCCCCAGGGCAGGGGTGCATGGAGAAAAGCAACTCAAAAGCTTATTCTAGAGTTCTAGACAGTACCCTCACTCACTCCTGTCATAACCTTCTTATGAGGGTATCTTTATTGAGCCAATAGCATCAGGATCCCTGTTCCACAGCTGCTTTTTCAATAAGAGGCTTTATCCCACTTTACCCCAAGAATGCCTCCACCTGCCAGCAGGATGAACTCCTCTTTTCCTGCCATAATCTGCCTTCGTCCTCCCTTCCTGTATGCAAGGCACCTAATACCTTTCATGTCCAGCTCTCTATGGTCCAGATAGTTCTGGAGTACTAGATTATATTAAAATGTTCACATACAAAAAGTAATAATAACAGCACCACCTAAAAGCTGGCTGACTGGAAATCCTACAACTAGAAAAGTAAAGAAGAAAGCACATTGAGACACCTGCAAAACTGCCATTCTCGAGCATTTTCTCAATCCATTGATATTTTGTTTCCCAGCAGTTGTTGTCAGTTTGGCTCAAATAACCTCATAAAAATTCTCTACAGGTTTGAACATTTCTTATGTTGACACAATTTGAATGGAAATTAATCTCAAAAATAAAACAAAAACTTACAAATAAACAAAAAACAAACAAAAAGTAATAATAATAATGATGTCTTTCAACAGCATAGGAACCAAATGTTGACTTTTCTTGAGATTCCTCAGAGCTATCCTGACAATTTCTCCTATTTGGACATATTAAGACCATCATTCTGCACTAGTGATCACTATCAGGAAGTCCAGAAAAAAACAGACTCTCAAAACAATTTCAAGTGATAAACAGTTTTGAATGGAAAATGTAGTGTTTTCAAGGAGTTCTGTTTGAAAATACACATCAGTTGTAGCTTTAAACAGATTTAATCAGGAAAGTAGAACCACTGTGAGTGTTATGGAGAAGGAGTTTATGATAGGAATGAATACTCATTCAATTGTGGGAAGAGCTGGGAAGATAAAGATCTACAAAATGTAGTTGACAAAGCAGAAAAGTCATGAACGAGTCAGAACTTTCAGGAAGCTGTGGAAGCTAACATGTATTGCTACTGGGGTTGGACCATAAGTATATGGAAGGTTGTTGGCCATGGCTGCCACCTCTGTGAATTGTCAGCAAAGCATCCAGTGGAGGCCTGGGGTCACTTTTGGTGGCCAAGGCCAGCATCAGGAAGAACGGAAGAGCAAGAACAAATTGAAACCCAGCAGTACCCTGGGGCCAGCGATAACCTTCAGAACATAATTACAGCTGCTCCTCCTCTGCCTCCCAGAACTCACACAGCTTCCCTTTAAGCCAACTTCAGCCTTAAATTGCATGAAGAAGGGAGGTCTAAAAAACCTAGTTCCCAACATAACCAAGTAGGCAACAGAACAATCGGCACATTGGTATTTTAGTGTAAGTTCCCGACCTGTCACCACTCATTGTGCAAGGACACATACATACTCCACCTTAAGCTTAACAAGTCCAACATAAGCTCATCATTGTGCACCAGACTATCATTAAACAACAAAAAGTAAATAAGACAAATCAAAAGCAACCTTTCTGAATGGGGCTCAATTTTTATTACCACTAAGTGGTCTTACCACTTGCAACAGCATGGATGGAACTGGAGAGCATTATGCTAAGTGAAATAAGCCAGTCAATGAAAGAAAAATACCACATGATCTCACTCATTTATGGATAATAAAGACCATTATAAACTGATGAACAGCATAGAACAGACTGTCAAACTACAGCAGGAAGGCCAGTGAAGGTTGGGGGGGGAGGGGGTAAGAGATCAACCAAAGAACTTGTATGCATGCATATAAGCATAACCAATGGACACAAGACACTGGAGGGTAGGGGAGGCCAGGGGAAGGTCAAGGGGGGGAAAAGGAGACATATGTACCACTCTTTGTAATATTTTAAGCAATAAAGCAAAATAAAAAAAAGAATTAATTTCCTCATCTGCAAATCCCCCCTGAAAATACAGTTGCCTGGTAAACTGCTCATCCTTTCAGATGTGGCTCAAATGTGGCCTCCCTCGCAGTGTCTTCCATGTTCCCTCATCTCCTCCCAATCGCCACAGTTAGTCCATGACACTCTTGTAACAGTGGTTAGCACTTGCCATGTTGTACCAGGTCTGCTGATTTACATGTGAGTTTTCTATGCTAGATTATGAGGCCCTCAGCATTAAGGATCACACCTCATCCATCTTTGTAGCCCAGACTCTAATACTTCCTTGGCACATGGCATGGGCTCAATAAACATTTGGGTAAGAAATTAATTGATGGATTACAAGACCTCAGGTTATAGGTTATACATGTTTAAATATTTTATTCCATAACTAGAGGCCTGGTGCATGAAATTCCTGCAATTGGGGAGGGAGTCCCTCAGCCTGGCCTGCACCCTCTCACAGTCCAGGAGCCCTCAGGGGATGTCTGACTGCCGGCTTAGGGCCACTCCCTATGAGAGCAGGCCTAAGCCAACAGTCAGACATCCTTAGCTCTGCAGCTGAGGAGGAGAGGCTCCTGCCACCACCGCTGTGCTCGCTAGCCATGAGCCTGGCTTCTGGCTGAGTGGCACTCCCCTGTGGGAGCACACTGACCACCAGGGGGCAGCTCCTGCATTGAGCGTCTGCCCCCTGGTGGTCAGTGCACATCATAGCGACTGGTTGACCAGTCGACTGCTTCCCTGGTGGTCAGTGCATGTCATAGTGAGCGGTTGAGTGGCCTTAGCATATCATTAGTATATTACACTTTGATTGGTTGACAGATGACGGGGCAACCAGACACTTAGCATATTAGGCTTTTATTATATAGGATTTAGAACTGCTTCCATACAAATTATGATTCCCATAAAATATAGGTTTCTATTTATGAAAAAAACAACAACAGATTAATTTGAGGGTAATTCAATAAATGTAGATAGCCAAATATTGAAATTCACTCAAAATATTGAAATGATCCTAAATCATATGACCTCATTGATCAGGTTACTAAGATTATTTCTCAATTGCACTGGTGCTGTTTAAACATGCTCTTGACCTGCCATTGGAATACTGAACAACAAAGGAAACATCTGGTTTTTCTTAACTTTGGGGTGACAAATCCATTTGTTAACAGTAGCAATGGGAGAGCCAATAGTACTTGATAACAGCTCTAACTTGGGAGCTTGGGCCAAAACAGATGGCCCAGACACTTCAGAAAAAGCTTTAAAAAGATGTCTTTTCTAATTCAGCTTACACACTCTCTGAGAATTCCTTTAACATAAGCACAAAAATTTGTAGATGATTTTATTGACTCTGACAGTTCTGTCTGGAGGCTAGTTTGCAGTTGCCCCTTGGGGGCAGTTTGGTTGAATTTTGTTTTTTAAAGTAAGTGAAGGCCGGGTTGTTTATAATGAATTAATGAACTAGAAATCTGAAGCAGTTTGCACCATAGCTGACTTTCTGAGCATGGCCCTTGACTGGTCACAATTTGTCTGTGCTATTTTTTAATATGTTGTTTTTAAATTCTTAATTGGAAAACCAAGGTTAATCCAGAATTATTGCCATTTCTTCTGTGTGTTTTGAACCCACATGACTAGTAATTATACCTTGACTCCAAGGTGGTTAAACAAATGGTTGAAATCTGGCCAGTACAAAAGTATTGGAACCATCTTTATTAGACTTCAGTATACATCAGATTATAGTCACAATGATTCTAATCAACCTTTCAAACATTCTATCATTTTTTTCAGTGCCACTAAGACCTATATATTACCTCTTAAACTGTTAAATATCGTAGCCATTTCTAAACTGCCTAATTTACTTTTGGGATCACCAAATATACTATCCCTAAGTTGATTATTAAATCAATCATTGAAATAGAAAAAAGAATTTTACCATATTTGGACACGGCAGTAGTAATAAGAACCACACTCCAGAGTACTTTCTTTCTAATACAACATCCCTTATGTACAATGCAATTAGCACCTTGTTTGGTGTATTTATTTGAAAGGACTGGTTTCAGTAAAATTTTGGTTGATACTTAATTTTTTAATATCATTTTCATCAGACTTTGGAAATGTTTTTATAGCTGAAATAACTGATCCACAGTTAAGTGCCAAAGCACTCATCAAGTTAGTGGTAAAAGTTAGAACTGCAGTAACTACACTAACACAAGGCAGTAACTACACTAACACACATACACACACACACACACACACACACACACACACACACTTACATACATTTTTCTAAAGGGTTAACCATAAATAAATGCTAATAGATGAAAGAAATACATTTATTTATTTTTATTGATTTCAGAGAGAAAGGGAAAGGGATAGAAAGATAGAAACATCAATGATAAGAAAGAATCATTGATTGGCTGCCTCCTGCATGCCCCACACTGGGGATCTAGCCTGCAACCCAGGCATATGCCCTTGGTCAGAATCGAACCTGGGACCCTTTATTCCGCAGGCTGGCACTTTATCCACTGAGCCAAACCAGCTAGGGCAAGAAATATATTTATTATTGTTAATGCATTATTTCCCAAGATAGGCTAATCCATTTGTATTAGTGCCAAACAGTTTAAATTAACAGAGGGAATGGATGTGCTAGTTGGGAAATAATGCTATACTATGCTATATAAAAATTAAAGATTTTTCCCCAAAATGCTTTTGTAATTTACCACAAGGTAAAAGACAGAAAAGGAAAAGAAAAGATGAGAATGGAAAAGAGAAGAAAAAAATTTAACTGAGCTTCATGGAGGGAACTATTGATAGGATAATTATGAGGGCAGCCTTTCTACAAGTCATTGTCTTTATTTTTTATCTTCTGAGAAGACAGACATTCTCAAAAAGACCCTCTCTTAGGACTCTGGACTCTGTCATCTGGGCTTCCTTTTCTCACATTCCCTAAGTTCCCAAAGGAGAGTGAAGGGGTCCTAAAAACAGAGACATGGGGAAAGAGCATTCCAGTTCCTTTTCACATCAGGAAGGCCTTGGTTGCTCACACCTACAGCCCATCCCCTAGGCCACCCTGACGGCCTGGGACCCTTGCTCCAACCTATGGACAACATAGGTGGTGCTAGCACCATTATTCTGCACTGCAACATCAGTCCCCAAGGGTCAAAACAAGCAGAGGGTGGCCATCCCTTAGAGTGCAGAGAAGAAAGGAAAAATGGGAGAAAGCCTTACGTTCTGCTGCTCTAGTTAAATGACTGCATCATTCACCGCAGGAGGAGAAACAGTTGATAAATACTGCAATGGGAAGTACTGTTCTGGAAAGGGACAGACTTAGGCCAGGTGTGTGACCTTGCATAAGTGACATGATCTCTCTGAGCTGCATTTCCCTGGGTGTAAACTAGAGGATGATACTGTCCTAGAGTTTTGTTATGAGGACATACGTAGAACCCAAACACATGACTGTTATATGGCAGACATTTAATAAATGGGAGCTAAATACATTCTCCCTTTGCATATTTTATGAGAGGCAAAAAGCTGAACATGAAAATGAACCAAATCACTAGCAAAATTGCTACACCCCGTTGGAAGTGGTAATTTATTTTTCATTTTCCTGCCTCCAGTCTCCCAGGCCTTCTGATTAAAATCATGGTATTTGTAGCTTCAGGAGCATAACTGCCTTGGACTTGTCCTCAATATTGAATAAACTTAGTTATGTTTTTAGATAACTTAGCATTGCATGTTTTATTTTTAGGGAGCCTAGCTACAAGCAAATGACCAGTACAAATCGACATAAAAGCAGTTCATACTGAAATCGCTCTGCTCTAACTCCTGATAGCTGCATTTCCATTTTTTACGGTGAGGGAAACAGCATGTTTGGGGTGTTCTGTGTGTTTTTTTGTTTTGTTTTTTCCATGTGAATTTCGGATTCTTCAATATTGTAAAGTGGACAACATATCTCTAAAAGATAAGAGGATTCCTACATCCCCAAAATGTATTTTTTCCACAGAAATTATTTGAGAAACAATCAAATAATTTTTCTTCTTGTCTTTTTGTGATACATTTCCCATAAACACAATAATAGAGGCAACCAGGATCAGAGAGTTGGAGAGGGCAGAGAGAGGGAACCCAAGAAGAAAAAAATATTCTAAGACAGGTATCACAAATCCTATGCCTACAGGACAAAGTGACATCAAGATCAGAGGTAGGCCCCGCTGGTATGGCTCAGTGGCACATGCCCGGGTTTCGGATTCAATCCTCAGTAGGGGGTGTGCAGGAGGCAGCCAGTCAATGATTCTCTCTCATCATTGATGTTCCTATCTCTCTCTCCCTCCCCTTTCCTCTCTCTGAAATTAATAAATAAATAAATAAAGAGATCAGAAGTAGGCTGGATGGATTGTAAGAGATCGTAGGACAATGGCAAACTGCATAACGTATGTTCTGTCTGCTGCAGCACAAACTTTAAAAAACATTCTGTGGGCCTGTGCATGTCTGTGGGCCCTACCTTCCACCAGCTGCCGGCATAAAGCCTCTGTTCTAAGAAGATTGCTTTCATTTTTGTTTCAAAAACAGCACCATGCGAATGAACTTAAAGAGTACCTTCTAGGATCCAAATTGCACTGTGTTGAAGGGAAAGCAGGAAGGATGTGGCAGGACACTGTGTTCCTCTCTCCCTTGACCATGGCTACTGTTAGGCCCATCTTCAGGTCAACAGAAGAGATCGTGTTTGTGGTTTAGCACTATGTTATCCACAAACATGTGGATAAGGATAACTCATGCCCTTAAGCACTTATATTTTATCAGACACTATTCCATGTGCTTTACTTAAAGCTAGCTTCTCATTTCATCTTCAAATTAGTACTATTATTACCCCCTTTTTACAGATAAGACACAGAGATATAAGCCACTGGCCTGTAGTCGTATAGCTAGCAAGCAGCAGAACTGGGGTTTAAATCCAGGCTACCTGGCTTTAAAACCCACACTCTTAACTAATATGCTAAACTCAGTTTGGGAGCTGTCTTGCTCCCCATTTGAGGGGTTTATCAGTTTTGAATGTTTTTGGCCAAAGGAAACAGTAACACTGGCTAACAGTGTCTAGAACAGTGGTCAGCAAACTGCG
>NW_005873295.1:11162-13133 GCF_000147115.1 Myotis lucifugus
CCAAAACTGAATTGTGGAGCTCCTATTGCCTTTATAAAGTATCTGCTTCTATCCATTTTCAAACATGTGTAATTACTTGTACTCGCCTTCCTGATCAAACCTATCTAGGCAGTGTTTAAAAACTAATTATTTGATTTTCCCACACACAGATACTTTCAGTTATGCTGTTCTTAGTTATGTTATTTTTATAAAAATGTTATCTCCTTATGTATGATTAATAAATCAAAATGGCACTTTTTACTTGTTTTAAAATCTATTGAAATTTTTCAATAATTAGAAACTAGTAAAGTTCAGTTCTGACAATATGTAACATATTACTTGAATTTATACTCTATTTTCCACTTTGCAATAGCTTTTCTGGGTCTTTCCACTACTTTAATTGTAATATTTTTCTTTTATATTGTTATCATGGCACACAAACTCAGAAAACCTGTTAAAGCAACTACATAATGCAATCTACAAACCAAGATAACATACTGATATGGAAACTAGGAAATAGAAACAGCACTCTAGTAATTGCTTTGGACAAGTATGAGTAATTGTGTGTGTGTGTGTGTGTGTGTGTGCGTTCATTAGTTTACTCACCATTTTTTGAAAGTTGGTAATGAACCCCAAATCTGTACTCGATCTGTCCATAAATAGGCCCAGTACCCTCCAGCCACTAAATTAGCATTATTTTCTGAACCATAGTCATTGTTAAATTACGCCATGTGATATCATATGGTGAAATCTCTGGTAGGAGTGTGTTGTTTAGTCAGCCTTGCCAACCTCTTGGCATGGTGTGAAGAGCACCTGACTGGGATTTGAGCCGGGTTCTAACCTCTCTGATCTTACCAACAGCTGTGTGACCCTCTCAGGCACTCAGTTCCATCATTTGCAAAATACTTCAACGCAGGGCTGTACTATTAAGTAGGGAACTGTCCTCTTCCATAAAATTGAGGAATCATGAGGCAATCACGTTTGAGGACTGAAATTACTTTGTGTAGAGTCCCCGGCAAAGTGTCTGGCACATAGTAAGCTCTCAGGAAAACGCCAACTATTCTTCCTAGACTTTTCTATTTTCCAACCTGTAGTAAATAATTCCCGAACCTGCATAGTAAATTGTCCCCCAACTGTGACTGTCTAACAGATGCTATTATCTGAACAAGCCCTTAAGGAGAGTTGGAAAAGAGAATGCTGAGTCCTAACAGGCACTGCTGTTCCTCGGATCCCCTTACCTGTGACTGTTTTATTTTCTCTTGAAAGTTAATGTCAATTCTTATATCCAGACATGTGGGATACAAAGTTATCCTAACACAATCCTCATTACAACTACACAAGCCCTCAAACCCTTTTTTCAAATCATACGATCTCAACATTCAAGAATTACACTTTTGTTCTCTTTTGCTTGTTCATTGATGTTTGCCTAGTTATTTAATCAGCCTGTTTCCTGCTATGAAAAAAAAAATTAAGGAAACTGAGGTTTCCTCGGGGTGAAACTCCTGTGTTGTTCTTCCTTCCAGAAATCCGAGTTCTAGCAGGGGATAATCGCTGCATAATGGAATCATTGGACAGTGTGTCCATCCACTCCTACCTCTGTCTCTGACAATGAGCTCCTTGTTTACGTGATGCCCAAATCTTTCTCTGCCGGAGTCGGTGCCCGGCAGCTACCCAAGACGTGGGAGAGGCAGAGCGAGCCCCGCGCTCTTCCCTCCCGCAGCGCGCGGGCTGTGCGCGCGCGGGGGGCCCGGGGTGTGCGCGCCCGGAGACGCTCGCCCCGCGAGCGCCAGAAGGGGGAGTCTGGGTGCCACTTGTGTGCCGCGGTGCTAACTTCCAACTGCCCCAGCTTGCGGAGGAGAGAGCGCGCGGGGCGAGAAACTTCACCTAAAAAGTTTCACCTTGCGCGGGCGGGGGCAGGGTGGGAGGAAACGCGACCCCCGCGGGGCCAGGCGCGGCGCGCGGGAGGCAGGAAGGCGGGAGCCGATCCCCACC
>NW_005873295.1:13233-14408 GCF_000147115.1 Myotis lucifugus
GTTTCCCGGCTGAGTCTCCATCCGATCGGCGCGCGGTTGGAAGGGGCGGGAAGCGCGCGCCGCCGGCGGGTCGGACGCTCGCGGGATCGGGCCGCAGGTGACCCGGGGCCCTCGCCTAGCGCTTTGTGACCAGATGCGGAGCCCAGCGGAGGGCGCGAGCCGGACGCGGGACGACAGCTGACTCGCTTTCGAGGAGGCGCGGGGCGCGCGGGTGGTCCCTGCGCGACTGACTTCGCCGCCGCCGGTTCCTGGGCGCCTCAAGGTAAAACTACCACCGCCTTCAGATCCCGCACCCCACCCCGCGCCCCAGCGCCCCTGTCTCTTTGTTCCCTAAGGGACCTGACTGCTGATCCAGAGGGGTAGGCGAGGGGTTAGGGGCTTCGGGAACAAGGGATGTGGTCAGGGGGGAGGTCGAAACTAGATGGAGGCTTTTCTGTTTCAGGGGTTCGCTGCAGGCGGCCACCTGTATGACTCAGAGGCGCTGGGGTAGGAGAGTGATGTATGTCTGTTTATGGCCAAGTTTCAGGGCTGCGATCTGACTCAGCCCTTAGACAAGGGATCTGGCCACCCTGTCCCACGGTGATGCTACTGTCAAGGTTCGAGCCCATAGGTTTCCTTGTTCTTAGCCCTGCTTTATCTGTATTACGTGAGGGTCCTTTCAAGGGACTGATGTTTCTGTGAAGGGCTGAATTCTTCATTTCTGGCAAATACACAGGACTTGTGATCCATCATTTTCAATTGTACCTTAGCGCTTTGCTGGGGCGCTGTGGAGGGCATCTGTCTTATTAGGTAAACAGATTATAACCAGAGGTCGGGTAGGCTGGCTAGTACTGGCCTAAGAATTGAAGCACAAATGAAAGTATTTTCACTGACTGTTGCCAGTGCAGAATTTACAACAAAGTACGGTCTCCCATTTCAGACCTTTCAATTTCAAACGAGCCGTTTACAAATTTGGCAGTTGGAGAGGATTCCAGTGGCTCATGCATGAATAGTTGCCCAATGTATTTTACCTTATCACACTTTTGTGTTCAAAGGAGCGCTGGGTAGAATGAAATATTGTCAACTTTCTTAGGCAAAATAATCGGGATACTTTAATTGCCAAATTAAGATGGTCAGGGAATATGATAGGATTGTATAAACTGACACTGGAGAGATTATATACTATCTGGACCCTC
>NW_005873295.1:31600-32471 GCF_000147115.1 Myotis lucifugus
GACTTTTGTGTCTTTTTCATTCACCAGGTTAGGGAGATTTTTCACTCATTATTTCTTCAAATAGATTCTCGATCCCTTGCTCTCTCTCTCTTCTCTCTCTTGTTGTTACACTTCATATTGTCCCAAAGGTCCCTTAAATCATCCCCATTCTTTGTTTTGTTTTGTTAATCCTCACCAAGGATATTTTTTCCATTGATTTTAGAGAGTGGAAGGAAGGGAGGGAGGGGGAGAGAGGGATAGAGGGGGGACTTCAGATATTGTATTCTTTATTTTTTATTGCCTCCCACACTCACCCCAACGAGGATTCGTGATCAAAACTGCAACTTAGGTACACCCCCCTTGACTGGGTATCAAACCTGCTACCATTTGGTGTGCGGACCAACACCCTAACTACTGAGCCACACTGGCTAAGGCCTATCCTCATTCTTTTGAATTTTTTTTTCTTTTTTCTGCTCTGATTGGATTTTTTTTAACCTTATCTTCCATATCGTTGATTCAATCCTCTACTTCATCCAACCTACTGTTTACTACTTTCAGTATATTCTTGAGTTCAGATATTGTATTCTTTATTTTTGACTGCTCTTTTTAAGTTTTCTATGTTTTTTTCACATGCTGGTGTAGTTCTTACTGAGTTCTTTGAGCATCCTTGTACCCATTACTTGGAACTATATATCTGCCTCCATTTTATTTAGCTTTTTTTCTGGAACAGTCTCCTGTTCTTTTCTTTGGGGACTTTTTCTTTGTCTCCTCATTTTGGCTGCCTCTTTGTATTTTTTCTATGTATTGGATAGGTCTGCTATGACTCCCAGTTTCCGTGGGGTGGCCTTTTGTAGTAGGTATCCTGTAGAACCGAGTGCCAGTCTCCTTGATC
>NW_005873295.1:34421-46169 GCF_000147115.1 Myotis lucifugus
ACTGTGTAATGGGAGATTCAGATAAGTAAATTACAATACAGCATGATATGTCTAGATAAGGGGAAGGCAGATTTGATGTAGGAGCACTTAGAAGAGTTTCTAATCTCTTACTAGAGGGCAAGAGAGGCATCAGAGAAGGCATCCTAAAAGAAGTGTCCCATAAGATATGAGACATGAAGGACAATAAGAGTTAAGCACATGAAGGTGAGAACAAGAGTCCCATAAAGAGGTGGCCACATGTGCTGAGACTCAGTGGGAGAGCACATGGCTTGCTTCAACAACTAGAAGAAGGGCAGGGAGTGCCCGTCTCGATTTCTAGGGGGGTGATGGCAAGAGGCAAGGCTGGAGGGTTAGGCAGAGGCCAAATTATGCCTGGCTTTTAAGCTGTGCTAAGGAGCTGAATTGTTTTTAAACAGAGAAGTCATGATTATGTCACTTTCTGATTATGTCACAATCTAATTAGGTTGTCATTTTAGAAAGATATCTCTGGTACATCAGGGAACAGATGATCAGGGGCCAGAATGGCGAGGGAAGACTGGTAGGAGGCTGTTGTAGAGATCCAGGCAGAAGTGGCACTGCCCTGAACTATAGATGTCAGTGGGGATGGAAGCAGATATATTTTAAACACTTGTAGGTGAGAGTCAAGGATGATGTCCTGGAAATGTGGGAAATGTTAGACACCAAGAAGGATACAGAGTAGGAGAGCAAGTTTCATGGGAGTCGATGAAGGTGCCAGAAGGAATCTGACTGCTGCTTCTTAGTCTCTCATTCACCCTCTGCTCCCCAGCCTCTTAGCTGTGTTCCAATGTGTAGTCCTTCTCTCTTCATTCTCTCCACTCCCTCATTTGGTGGTCTCATCCAGGTTCAAGGTTTTTCATACCATCGATATGCAGACAATTTTCTAATTTAAGTCTCTAGCCTAGATGTGTCTCCTTAACTCTAAGACTCAAATATCCAACTGCATACTCAGCAGCTCCACTTGGATTCTTAAAAATTATCTCAAACATGAACTGAACTACTGATAGTCTCACATCCATGCCAGACTTGCTCCATATACCAGCATCTCCATGTCAGTAACTGGCAAAGCCATTCTCCCTATTTAAAAAGCCAAAATCCTTGGAATATTTGTGACTCCTTTTTGTCTCACACACCTCATATCCAAATCCATGTCTTCAAAATATAACCAGAATTCAGCCACCTCTCCTCATTCACCCCTTTTTCTTGCCCAGGCCATCCCTCACCTGGACTACTACAGCAGCCTCCCGACTGACCTCACTTCTTCACCTTTGCCTTATGCCAACTCCCTGCCACCAGCAGTCTTCTTCCACACTTGTTCAAGGTGATTCCATTCAGTCATAATTGCTCCCTTGCTCAACACCCTGAAGTGGCTCCCCACTTTACTCCAATAAAAAATCCAGGCCTCACCGTGGCCTACAGGCCCTGCATGCTCTGTTTTTGTCCTCTTATGTCATCTTCCAGTTACCAAAGTCCAAGTTTACTGGCCCCTTTGCTATACCTGATTATACACCGAGCATGCTCTCAGTTTGGTCCTTCTTGTCTCTACTCAGAAATCTCTTTTCACTTCTCAGATGGCTAAGTCCTGTCCTTCTACCCTCTCCTTATAAGTCACCTTTCCAGTTTTTCAAATCCACAAACCTCCCCTACCATCTTCCCTCTGACTGTGCCTGATCCCCCAGCCCTGCTCTTTATTTTTGCTTGTAGCACTCATCAACTTCTATTATACTACACTAGAGGCCAGGTGCACAAAATTTGGGCACGATTAGGGTCCCTAGGCCTGGCCGGCAACCAGGGACGATCAGGGACTTCTGGCTGCTGACCAGGGCCTTCCTTCATTCCACACCGCCCCCTTGTGGTCAGCGCACATCATAGTGAACCATTGAACTCCTGAGGGAACACTTTGCATATTAGCCTTTTATATATATAGACTAGAGGCCCGGTGCACAAAAATTTGTGCACTCGAGGGGGATCCCTCAGCCCGGCCTGTGCCCTCTCGCAGTCTGGGACCCCTCGGGAGATAACGACCTGCTGGCTTAGGCCTGCTCCCAGGTGGCAGAGGGCAGGCCCAATCCCTAGGTGCAGCCCCTGGTTGGGCTCAGAGCAGGGCCTATTGGGGAGTTGGGGCGCCGCACCCTGTCACACACAGAGCAGGGCCAATCAGGGGGTTGGGGAGCTCCCCCCTATTAGGCACAGAGCAGGGCTGATCAGGGGTTGGTGCGCCTTCCCCTGTCAGGAACAGAGCAGGGCGGATAGGGAGGTTGTGGCCCTGCCCCCTATCACACACAGAGCTGCAGGGCAATCAGGGGGTTTGGGCGCTGCCCCCAGTCATGCTGATCCCGGTGCCGGGAGGCCTCGCGGCTCCGCTGATTCCGGTGCTGGGAGGCATATTACCCTTTTACTATATAGGGATAGAGGGCTGGTGCACAGGTGGGAGCCGGCTGGTTTGCCCTGAAGGGTGTCCTGGATCAGGGTGGGGGTCCCGCTTGGGTGCCTGGCCAGCCTGGATGAGGGGCTGATGGCTGTTTGCAGCTGGTCACACCCCCTTCAGGGTGGGGGTCCCCACTGGGGTGCCTGGCCAGTCTGGGTGAGGGGCTGAGGGCTGTTTTCAGGCTGGCAGGTGACTGAAGCTCCCAACCGCTCCTTTTTTTCTTTTTTTTTTATTCTGGGCCAACTTTAGCTCTGAGGCTTGGCTCCAGCTCTGAGGCCTGGGCTGCTGAAAGCAGGTATCTGGTTTGTTTGGGTTCTATAATCGAAACACTGTTTTAACTCCAGCTCTGAGATCCCGGCTGGCTGAAAGCAGGTTTCTGGGGTTTTGTTTAGCTTCTATATTTGTAACAATGTTTCAAACTGCAAGCTCAGAGGCCGGCAGCAGCAGGCAGGGAACGTTGGCTTACTCTGTCACCGGAGCAAGCAAGCCTCATGTTCACTTCAAGCTGCCTGGCTGCCAGCTGCCATCTTGGCTGGCAGTTAATTTGCATATCTCCCTGATTAGCCAATGGGAAGGGTAGCAGAGGTACAGCTAATTACCATGTTTCTCTTTTATTAGATAGGATGATTGACTTAATTGCTATATGTATAATTTATTGTCTGGATGCACCTGCTAGAAGGTAAGTTCTACAAGAGCAAGAATGTTTGTTTTGTTTATTGATATACCCCCAAACATCTCACACATAGTAGGACCTAAATAAATGCATGTCAAACTTGGTCTTAAATAGCTATTGGACACACAAAACTGATGCGTGAGAGATGGATTTCTGGACTCTGCGGGTAATGAGATCTTCACTCTGTTCTTAATCTTTATCCTTGATTGTCTGCTCAGATGTAATGACCTTCCGTCATGTCTTCTGGCCTCTAGCTCCAATCCATTCTCCACACAGTCACAAATTGTATAATATATAGACATAAGTATGCCGATTTCCATCTCCTGCTTAAAACCTCCCAGGAACTCACCGCTACAGATAAGGTGCAGACCTCTCAACAGGACATATACAGCTTGCTGTGATGTGGCCCCAGCTAACCTGCCAGCTTCATCCACCCTCACAGCCCAGCCCACACTGTTTCTGTCCTAGTTACAACTTCCTGGACAGCCTGCACATTCTCCCTGAGGTCCTCTGCCCAGAATGTCTGGTCCCCTGCCTCAGCTGTACCTGAGCAACTTCACCTTGTCTTGCAAGTCCCCACTCAAGGAATATCTCCACTCTGAAATACTCCCTGGCCCTGCCTCTGTCCACCAAAGTTTGCGCCTCTTCCCTCTCTGCTCCTCCAGGCATGTGTACCCACCTGTACAGTACCACCTGGAGTGCAGCGAGGCACGAGGTAACAACTATATGGCAACACCTATAGTTGAAAAGTGCTGTATGTTTTTTTCCAATCACTTGCTCTCTCTTGTTCTGGTACATTAGGGAACAGATGTACCAGCTTCCTCTCCAACTTGTCTCCCCCCCTCTCTCTCAAACACATATACCCTTTACACACACACACCCCCCCCCACACACACACACACACAGCTGTCTAAGTTATTTTTTTTTCTTGAATTGATCAGTTATATAAATGCAATCCTGAGCACAGTTGTTTTTAAGGTGTCCTAACCTTTTGGTTTATTGATTTTTCAAGGATCCAGAGTGTTTACTGAGTTTTAAAAATTGGATTCTGTACTTATGTACTTATTTTTCTACTGTTCTGTTTTTACGAAGATACTTTGCTTGGTATTCTCTGTTCATTTAAAATATTTAAGATCTTTGTAGAAAGTTTTGTTTGGTTCTTTATTCTCTGGTTATTATTGATCAAACATATTTATATGTTTTTAATTTTTCTCCAAACACTGTTGGAATTGCATTATGTTCACCTGAGGAATCCACATCTATACAAAAATATGACTAGGTTTGTCTATTCCTTCCATTCACAGTATTTTCATGATTTCTAAGAGTGTGTGTTTTTTCTATTTTGCTTTTAAAAAGGAAATGTCGTATACTGACAAAATGCACCTTGAAAAAGGTTCTTAGTTCATTCCACTGCCAGAGTCTACTTGCAAACTTTGTTTTCAAAGAAAAGTTCTCAGGTTATGTGAGCCAAGTAAAATCCAGACATACCCTAGGAACTCCGTGAAAGTAGTGTTACAGGGGAACACCTGCCTTGCGTGACCACTCTGTATTTCAGGGTCAGGGCCTGGCCTGTGGCACCCTCATGCCTCTCCCCTTTATCTTTCTTTCCCTGGAAGTTGATTTCCTTTTACGTGATAACGACTGCGACAAGAATGGGGGTCTACTCACCATCAGCATTTCTCTGTAGCCATTTGATTTCTGCTTTAGATAATACCATGAGAGGTTGATCAGTTATACAAGCTCAATCCCTGAACACAGTTTCCCCCATTTGGAATTTACCACGCCTTGTGCTGAAGACATTTTCAAACACAGAGGGAGGGAAATGTCTGATTCATTCATGAGTAATGTACCAGCTTCCTCTCCAACTTGTCTCCCTTCACTGGTTCACATTCGGACAGTTCCAGTCAGGTTTAACCTATTCAAACCCTGTACTTGAATGCAACTGGAAAAGATTGCTAGGCTTATTTTAACTTATATACTTAGAAAGATGTTTCTCAGATGTGATTTGTGGATTCATGTTATTCAGTATTCCTGGACTAATTGACAAATAGGACAAAATAAGCCAAGTATGCATTTTTTGCACAATCTGAACTATAAAATTACATCTATCCATTAGGCTGGAAAAATATGTTTAAATAGCTTTATAGGATTTCAAGCATGTTAGCACTGTCTTAATGTTGAAAATTTACTCTTCACATTTTTAAGGGCAATGAAACATTCTTGTCTGACCTACAAATTATTAATAGGACAAAAGCCTGTCCATCAATCAGGACTCTGACAGTTCAATATATTTTCTGAATAGGACTTTTTACAATACGCACACTGATCAAACCAATGTCCATTTATTCTTTTTTCCCAGAACTTGAATACTTTCAGCCATTCTTAAAGACATCTTAAAGATATTTACTAACATATTATGATAAATAAGCTTGAGAATATAATGGAATTCTATTGTTTTTTATCTTTACTCTTACCACATCAGAGTTGGACAATGATCTCAATCATATGTTACAACTAGAAAATGCATATTTGGCTTTTTTGTCCTATACTTCAGACATTTTCAACTATTAAAGTGTTTGTTGGAAGAAGGGATACAATATTGCATATGCATCTGAGTAAAAAGCACTATTTAGGTCTTGTTCAAAGAAACAAACATTTATGTAATAATCAAGAATCAGAGTTTACAGAAACCCCTAAAAGCATTAATTATAATACATGAAAATTATTATTTTATCATGTTTAACATGTTTTCTCCAGTAGCCACCTACATATGAATTTTAATAAGCTTGTTTATTATAAATAAAGTATGCAAATCAATCTAGGAATATTATTGTTTCAGAAATTTCATGGTTAGTGATAAGCTGCCATATACCATACAACTTTTCTCCACGAGCACACAATCTTTTTCTTGATTTTTAGTTTTTTAAAAAGAGAAAAGAAAAGAATCGTTACTCCCTTTCAAAATCACCTATTAGGAACAGGTTACCCTGGTAATCACTTTGAAAGCAGCATGAATTTGATATACAGCATCAAAAGAAAAACAAGTGTATGTAGTTTTGCAACATACATGTGCTACAAAAATCTTAAAAATACTATTCTGTCCCCCAACAGATAAATAGGTTAGGCTGAAATCTTTTCAATTGAAGTTCTGTTAGTAAAAGGGGTGATTGTTCCTTTGTTTTTCTACATTTGCTTACAAATTGGATTATCACATAAAAAACATTCATGGGACATACTTATCGAAGAAGAGTTATTTGTCACTTACCTGAAATTCAAACTTAACTGGGAATCTTATATCTTTATTTGCTAAACCTCAGTGGGGGTATGGGTTTACTCTTCTCTGAAGAGGCAAAGTAATTGGTTACTTATTTGTTCTAAGTCTAGAAAGCCATTACCATGGCTCTTTCCTTGGAGGACAATTTTAAAAGGACTTCAAGAACTTGAAATGGGTTTCAGGAAAACCACAAGATAGCCAAAGGGTGGGAAAATAAGGACTAACAATATTTAATCTGTAGATGAGAGGACTAAGGTGATGAAACAATCACCAAGTATTTTGAGTGGGCTCACCCAGTGGACTGTGCCAGTGCCTCACTTTTGACGAGGGTGGGCAAACACTGGCTAAAACACAACTTAGAATAATAAGTATAGTAGCTACATTTATTGAATGCCAGTGTATGTAACATAATTGAATGTCAGTGCCTCTCATAATTGATCTCTTATCTTCATGACCAGCCCACAAAATGTGTACCACTGTCCCTGTTTTAAATGAAGAAATTGATAGAGTTAGAAGTTATGTAAATGGTAGAGCCCAATTCACATCGCATCAAAGTATGTCTGACACCAAAGTCCATACATTGTCTCCTACACCCCACCTCTTCTCCAGAAGGTTTATGGGCTACGGGGAAGAATAGTGTGAAGCAAACTAGTCTGTACATATTAGACATAAGATTGACTCATGGGTATTTTGGACCATTTAAATGTAGTCATGTAGTTGGATGGGCTGAAAAGTCCTGAAGATTTCTTCATCCCTCCAACTTTCTGTTAGAAATTATTTTCAAGATAATGTCAAAAGAGATTTTTGACATGGTCTATTTTTTTTTGGTCTTTCTAAAGTCAGTTTAGACTTTTTTTAATGATAATACCTCATAGCATGTTTTAACATTTGCTTTCTCAACATACCGGTAGAACCATTCACTTTTCAATTTAGGTTACACATTTCAATTTTAAGTATTTACTTTGTTATCTTCAAATCCACGAACTATACATTTTTTTGAGGGGTGAATCTTTCAGTATCTAGACAAGGACATGGTATTCAAGGGATTCTCACAATATCTGATTAATATTGTGTGAAATAATATGGCTTCATAAGTAGTGAGTATTTATAAATACAGTATTTTAACTTACATCAGAAATATCCTATTGGAATCTTCTTTCCTTCACATTGGTATTTTTGTGGGGTATTTTTGTTGTGTTTTACTTATTTTTATTGTTGAAAGTATTACAGATATACCTTTTTTTCCCCATTGACCCCTTCCACTCCACACCTGCTCCTCCCAAGCTTTCACCACAGTATTTCACCACTGTGTCCATCATGGGCTATGGATATCTATGTATATACTAGTAAAAGGCTAGTATGCTAATGTCCATCCAGGTAATGATGTCACATAGCAACGCCCAGCTTCCTCTTTCTAGGGACTAGCTTCCTTGCAGTTTCTTCAGCCCAAGAACACGACTTGCTTTATAGCCAGGTGCAAACGTTTTACAGTTTAACCAAATGCCTGTGAAGTGTTTTCCCGTGCCTCATATCATTTGATCCTCACAGAAGTCCTAGAATAGGTAGATAGGAGACTCGGTAGAATCCTATTTTCTTTCATTAGCCGGAAAATGGAGATTTAGAAAGCTTAGAAACTTGACCCAACTGAAAAGAAGTAAGAAATGGTGGACCTTGAAAATGACTTCAGGTTTTCTCACTGCACAGAATATAGTCAAACACTGCTGCAGTTAAATATTTTACCCTTTATTCTCCCTGCATGATCTACAATAATAATCTGCTTCGTGTTGATATTTACTGCTGTGTTACTGACAATTACCTGAAAGAGAAGTTGGGGTGCTTCACTGGGCTGGAAAAAGTTTAGCTAAATCAGAAAGCAGGTCTAATTAAGCAAGTTTATTCTATATCTATAAAAGGCTAAGTTGACTCACACATGCACGATACATATAAAGCTCTCACTGGCACCAATCGCACGCATGTGTTTTGATCTGTCATTGTTGATTGTGAATTTGGTTGATACTTCTATTATAGAGAAAGGGAAAATAGCCATATTAAAATATTTCTTCTCATTAATTTCCTTTCAATATGCATGAATCCGTGCACCGGGCCACTAATATACATATAAGTTCCCCTGTTAATCACTCTCCATCCACCCACCCACCCCACTCCCTTCCTTCTGAGATTCATCAGTCTCAGTCTGTTCCATGCTTCTGTGCCTCAGGATCTATTTTGTTCATTACTTTATTTTGTTCATTAGATTCTACATATGAGTTAGGTCATGATACTTACCTTTCTGTGACTGACTTACTTCATTTAGCATAATAATCTCCAGGTCACTCCATGGTGTCTAAAATAGTAAGAGATCCTTCTTTTTTACAGCTGTATAGTGTTCCATGGTCCCATCGTGTTCCATATATATACCTCAGCTTTTTATCCCATCATCTACTGATGGGCACTTGGGCTGATTCCAGATCTTAGCTATTGTAAATTGCGCTGCTATGAACATAGGGGTGCATATATTCTTTATGATTGGTGTTTTAGATTTCTTAGGGTATATTCCTAGAAGTTGGATCAAGGGTCAAATGGGAGTTCCATATTTAATTTTTTGAGGAAACTCCATACTGTTTTCTATAATAGCTGCACCAACAGTGTATTAGGGTTTGCTTTCCTGTACAACTTCACCATCACTTGTAATTTGTTGATTTGTTGATGGTAGCCATTGTGACAGGTGTGAGGTGATACCTCATTGTTGTTTTAATTCACATCTCTCTGCTGATTATTGACTTTGATCATTTTTTTCATATGTGTCTTGGCCTTCTATATGTCCTCTTTGGAGAAGTGTCTATTTAGGTCCTTTGCCAATTTTTTAATTGGTTTGACTTCCTTTTGTTAAGTTCTATGAGTTCCTTATGTGTTTTGAAAATTAATTGCTTATCAGATGTATCATTGGCAAATATGTTCACCCATACAGCAGGCTCCCTTTTCATTTTGTTGATGGTTTCTCTGTCTGTGCAAAGCTTTTTTTTTTTTTAATGTAGTCCCATTTGTTTATTTTCTCCTTAGTTTCCTTTACCTTCAGAGATGTATTGGTAAATAAATTGCTATGAGAGATGTCTGAGATTTTGCTGTCAAATATTAATTGAGCGTAATGGCTTGGGTGAATTTCTGGGTTCTCAGTTCTGTTCTATTGATCTATATGCCTGTTGTTGTACCAGCACCAGGCTGTTTTGAGTGCAGTGGTTTTGTTGTATGACTTGTGGCTATTTGGAGTCTTTTTTGGTCCCATATAAATTTTTGGATTGTTTGTTCTAGATTTGTGAAATATGCTATTGGTATTTTAAGGATTGCATTGAATATATAGATTGCTTTGGGTAGTATGGACATTTTAATGATATTGATTCTACCAGTCCAAATAAGTATGTTCTTCCATTTGTTTATATCTTCCTCTATATCTTTTTTCAATGTCCTGTAGTTTTCCAGGTACAATAAGTATCTTATTTTCTTTTTGTTGCAATGGTAAATGGGATTGTTTTTTTAGTTTCTCTTTCTGAGAGTTCATTATTGCTGTATATAAATTCCATTGGTTTTTAGTATTAAATTTTGTATGCTGCTACATTGCCAAATTTATTTATCAAATTTAGTAGTTTTTTGGTGGAGTCTTTAGGGTTTTCTATGTACAATATCATGTCATCTACAAAATATAAGAGTTTTTCTTTCTCCTTTCCAATTTGGATGCTTTCTTCTTCTTGTCTGATTGCTGTAGCTAGGACTTCAATTACTATGTTGAATATGAGTGGTGAAAGTGGACATCCCTGTCTTTTTCCTGTTTTTAGGGGAAATGGTTTTGGTTTTTACCCATTGAGTATGATGTTTGCTGTAGGTGTGTCATTTATGGCCTTTATTATGTTGAGGTATGATCTCTCTGTTCCCACTTTGCTGAGAGTTTTTATCAAACTGGAAGCTCCCTGACTGTTCAAACCCGTAGGCTTGGCCTCTGGTTTTATTTTCTCTGAAAAGGTCAAGATGCAGGGTGTGGCAGGCAGAGCTCATGGGCGTGGGGCGGGCTGTATTACCTAGAGCTTTTTTTCTTTTTTCCTTTTCTTGTGCTGTGGCTACTGGAGCAGCTAGCTCCTCTCAGGAAAAAAATGGCCTTTTCAGTTTGGGGACCTACAACCAAATGCAGGACTGCTGGCTTTTGCTTTTCCACCTTTCCCTGCAATGCTTCCCACCCCAGCCTCTCCTTAGGCACCTCGAATCCACGCCTCTGTCCCTGTACCAAACCCTCAGGTGCGTAGCTGCAGATAAAACTTCTGTGCTTGGGCTTTAAAAACAACAATAACAAAAAACAGAAACTGAGGCCTTTTCTCTGACCGGCTCTGGTCTACCAACTCCAGGCTCCGAGGCAGCCAGCAGCCCTGCCACCTTTCAGGGCTGGATGTTATGTGGTGCTCTGGGCTGTGGAGCCCAGCCTGTGCTCTGGGCCTCTGTCTTCTGAGGGAACAGACCCTCCAATAGCTGAGAGATCCCTCTTCACTCTCACCTACCACCCCAGGGAGCTGGGTTAGCACCTCTCTCGACCTCACCCTTCCTACCGATCTCCAGGGGTTTTCTGTCCTTCCTTGATATAGTCCCCTCCTCAGCTGGACCTCAGTTGGTAATTCCAGGTGTATGTTCCCCACTTTAGTTTTATTTCCATTCTGGTCCTGGGAGGAGGTGCAAAAAAAATCTTCCTATTTGGCTGCCATTTTCTTGACTCTGCACCTTCGTTGTTATTTGGAGGGCAGGGGAGGGGGGGAGGCACTACTTTTTTTAAAATATGTTTTTATTGATTTCAGAGAGGAATGGAGAGGGAGAGATAGAAACATCAATGATGAGAGATAATCATTGATCGCTGCCTCCTGCATGCCCCACACCAGGGCTCAAGCCCGCAATCCATGCATGTGCCCTGATCGGGAATCGAACCATGACCTCCTGGTTCATAGGTCGATGCTCAACCACTGGGCCACACTGGCTAGGCAAGGGGGGGGTCTACTTTTTAAAGTGAATGGTCATTATATATATATATATATATATATATATATATATATATATATACCTAAGCGACCGGCTGACCAGCCAACTGTCTGGTAACTATGACATGCAATGACCACCAGGGGGCAGATGCTCAATGCACAGGCATGGAAACATGAAACTGATGAATCTCAGAAGGAAGGGGGGAGCAGGGAGGGCAGATAGAGATTAACCAAAGATCTTATATGCATATTAGAGGTTCAGTGCACGGATTTGTGCACTGGTGGGGTCCCTCGGCCTGGCCTGCAGGGATCGGGCCAAAAGTGGCTCTTCGACATCCCCCGAGGG
>NW_005873296.1:0-26234 GCF_000147115.1 Myotis lucifugus
ACAGCATCACTTGTCTGGTTTTGCTGCTTTTCTGGGCCTGGAGCTGAAATGCAACTGGGGCCTAGATGTGATCTTTAGGGAGGAAAAGGTCAGGGGTCTTAGTAGCCTGACTAGTAATTTGCTAGGGGAGGGTAGGTACCCTGGGGGCGAGGTTCTTGTTTCCCAGTTTTGTTCCTTGCTAGCATCCAGAGCTCTTGTAGGTCCTGAGGAAGGATTGCCAAATGGGAGAGCAGTGGTTAGGCCCCCTGTGCCAGTTCCAGCCTCTGCTGTGATGCCCAGGGTTATGAGGAGAGGGATTATCTGAACTGCGCTCTTGTGTCGGATATGGTGGGTTACGGGGACGGGTAAACACTGATTATTGGGGTCTACGTCTGCATTGGGTGAGCCATTGATGAGGGTAAGGCAGAGTCTGGTGGGCCCAATCTGGTGGCTGTAATAGTTAGGGGACTCCAGCTCACGTGATGGAAGTTTTCTGGGGATGGGTTTTAATCTGGAAAGGTGGAACCACGGGGTTTGCTCTGATAGTTTAGCTGCAGTGGGGTGGTTAGGAGTACCTGCTAAGGGCCTTGCCATCGGGGCTGTAAATTATTTGATGTGTGGGTTTCCTTTAGGTCGGCAAACTCATTTGTCAACAGAGCCAAATATCAGCAGTACGACGATTGAAATTTCTTTTGAGAGCCACATTTTTTAAACTTAAACTATATAGGTAGGTACATTGTTATTAACTTAAATAGGGTCCTCCTAAGGCTTAGGAAGAGCCACTAGCCGCAGTTTGCTGACCATGGCAAGGACCCAGCCCCCTGGCTGTAGAGGCTTAGCGGATGTCTCCCTTAGAAGGTGGAGGAGGGCTTGATTAGCATGTTCTCTCAGTAATTGTTGGAATAGATTTAACATGGGGACATAGACTCCGAGAGGGTTTCTGTGGAAGGTAAGTTTCCTAATAAGAAGAGTCTTCCATACATGAATTCAAAGGGACTAAGAAAGGAGGGTGCATGGTGGGGGGATTGCTCTGTTGTGCATAAAGCCTAGCAGTAGGAGATCAGTTTAAGGTTCTTTAGTTTTGCGAGTTAATTTAGGTAGGTGGGACTTAACAAAGGAATTTCTCTTTTCTTCCTCGTCTGAAGATTGGAGCTGGTGGGGGGTGTAAATTCCACAGGATATTCAGAGTGGAGGAGACCTGTTGAATTATTTGATATATGAAAGCAGGTCCATTATCTGCTTGTAATGAGGTGGGGAGGCTGGATCTGGGAATGATGTGCTGAATGGGAGCTTGTGTGACCTCAATGGACTGTTCAGACTCAATGGGGAATGCTTCTACCCAGCCTGAGAAGGTATCTACAAGGGTTAAGAGATATTTGTTCTTTCGTTTTTAAAAAATAGGAAGCATGTGAGTGAAGTCAGTTTGCCAGTCTTGTTCAGAGATTTGGCCCCTTGCCTGATGAGTGGGGAAAGAAGGAGGTCTGATCTAACCTGTCCTTGGGAAGATACTGAGTAACAACTAGAAGAGGTTCTGATGACATCTTGCAGTAGGAAAACTAGGCTAGGACACGTGATGAGTGGTTGTAGGAGTTGTAAATGTATCCTATATGTAGGAAATTTTGAATAGCCTGTAAGATATCATGGGCCTGTCCCTGGGGCAGGATATATTTTCCCCGACAATTTTAACCATGGCTCTTCCATCATAGCCCCAAAAGCTATTCGGGCTGAAACCCGTTTGGCTCAGTGGATAGAGTGTCGGCCTGTGGACTGAAAGGTCCCGGGTTCGATTCCGGCCAAGGGCATGTACCTGGGTTGCTGGCACACCCCCATTAGGAGATGTGCAGGAGGCAGCTGATCGATGTTTCTCTCTCATCTATGTTTCTAACTCTCTATCTCTCTCCCTTCCTCTCTGTAAAAAATCAATAAAATATATTTAAAAGAAAAAAAAGCTATTTGGGACTGAAGTTCCTCTGGGAGGGTATTCTGGTGTTACATGGGGTATAGCTAAGAGTCAGGGAGACAGAGGCTTCTCTTAAGCCACTGTCTTGGCCTCCTGTCTGCTCTGTTATTTCCCTGTATTATGGAATCTTTCCCTACTTGGTGTCCTTTGCAGTGTGTGGGTTTTTTTAATAGGAGGCATGTGAGTGAAGTCAATTTGCCAGTCTTGTCCAGGGATTTGACATTTAAGAAGGCTAGAAAAGGGGAGAGATGTTCCCAAATATCAAGCAGGAATACCTGTGAGCCTTTCAATGATAGTGACAAGAACTGTGAATGAGTGCTGGAAATAAAGTGTAGGCTTCAACTTAAGGATGTAAGGGTGACCGAAGCAAGATGGCGGCGATATAGGCAGACGCGTCCAAGGTCTTGTCCCGGAGCAAACGGAGTAAGCAGCTGAAACTAATAACACCCACCCCAATTTGGTGAATTTACTCAGCTGGTGAGACGGTTTGCAGCCGGGAAGGGCAGAGCTCCCCTGGAAAGGTTAAAAACCAGGGATCTGGGCAGGAAAGTTTGCCAGACCTGAGCCCAGAGGGTCGGAGGGAGACCGCGTGGCAGACAGCCACGTCTCTTGGGACAGGCACAGCCCCTGACTGGGGAAAGGAGTTCCGCGGGTTTGCTGGCACTGGGAGATTTGAGATTTGGATTTTGTGATTGCGGAAAACTGAGACTAAAGGGGGCATCCTGAGGAACTGACCAGACCATGCAGTGCCCATAAGAGAGGAGCGTTTCCCAGATCATGCAGTGCTGCAGATCCAAGCAACAGCAGCCCCCTGATCACCGCAGCCTCCTGATCACCACACCCTCTGTCTGAGGAACAGCAGCTATACGTGAAGCCTCCCCCCACCAGCCAGAAGAGCCACCACAGCTGTGAACAGCACCCACCAGAGGAGCTGCTGCCAACTGGGAAGCAGCTGCTACCGCAACCGTCCGAGCAGCAACCACAACCCAAGGAGCCCCTGCCATACAGGGAGCAGCCACTGAACGACTCAACATCTACATATGTCAGCGAGATCAAACATGGGTAGGCAAAGAAACCCCCAAAGGAAAGAAAAGGAGGACTCGCCAGAAAAGCAACTAAGTGATACAGAGGCATGCAACATGACAGAAAAAGAATTCAGAATAAGGGTCCTAGAGTGCATACACCGGACGGAGGAAACGAATGTAAGCAACAGGAGAGAATCTGGGTGGGGCTGTTTTAGCTTACTAGGAGAGAAGGGGTTCCTTTGGGACATCAGGGGTGAGCAGGTCTTGACTCACTGGTCAACACAATCCTTCTGCCCATTCACAAATAACCAGCTTTAGCCAAAAAGTAAACAAACAGCATGTACATTTATGAACACACTTTAAACACACTCTTACTTTAATATGCCTTCCTCAAAGTACAAGAGACCACGCGTAATAAAAACGAAGAGCAGGCAAATTAAAACATGTCTAGCAATCAATGTTTCAGTATTTTATTCTGTTTTAAAGTATTTAGATGTTTATCATTTAACCCAGCAATGCTCCAACGCCTTTAAGCTACCAAAGACTCTGGAAAAGTATGTGTAGGCACATGATGCTGGAGAAAAGGCAAGGGGAGGAGAGAGCAGGCCCTGCAGCCTGTCCCCCGGCATCCAGGCGCTTGGATTTAAAACTGCCACATTTTCCCTTAGTGATAACATGCGCAGGTTTGGGAGATAATGAGTTCAGCATCTGATAGTAGCCAGACTTTTAAGTAAGCATTTCTAGTTTTGCAGCAAAGAAAGTTGTTCTTTGGGAAGTGGGTGAGGGGATGTCAGAAGGCACCGAGGTGAGAGCAGTTTTCAGAGCATTAAAGGATCTAAAGGCTCAGTGAGGCGGGGGTCCTATCATAGAGTAGCTTTGTGAGAAGACTGAAGCTGGGAACTCAGAGGCAAGAGTACCCAGCGAGCCTGAGAAAGGAGAGTATTTCTTGTTCAGAAGAAAGGACAGTCATGGAGGAGATAAGGCATTTACCGTCTAAGGAATGGCACAGGTGTGTGGGGTGAGAGTGAAACTGAGGTAGGTGACTGTTGTTTGGGACAGTCAGGTTTATGAGGGGATGCACTGTAGTCCTGGTTGGGCACTGAGGGAGAAAGAGGAAAGAGTTGATGGGGGTATTTAATAAGATAGAGTGTAGAGGTGAGGTGGCTAATGACTGTGAAACTAGTCCGTCAACCCCCATAATAGAGACTGAGGAGGGGACAAGTGTCTCAGTGAATTCCGGGAGGGCAGAATAAGTGGCTCCAGTGCCAATTAAAAAGGAGATGGGCTTACCTGCCACCACATTGTTACCCGAGGCTCTGTCCTGCTGACGTAAGTCTGTGGAGCCCTCTCAGGGCCTGGGCAGCTTCAGTCTTCGGTGGCCATTTCCAGGAGGTCTGGGAGCTTCAGAGCGGATCCAGAGGGTGGCCTTGCTGGGCTGGCCTATGTCTGACCTGGAGGGGCCAGATTGCAGTCTGATTTCCATTGGCCTTCCCTTCTTCACTGTGGGTAGGGCACAGCCAGGGGTCTCGGGTTTGAGCAGGACTTAGTCCTTCCTTGTTGCACTTGAAGCATGGGCCCGGAAGAGGCTTAGCCCCTGACTTACCCTTGTTTGGAGGACCAGCACTTCATTTGGGGTTCTTGAGAGCAGTGGCTAGGAGCTGATGGGCCTTCGCCTGGGCCTTAGCCTTGGCCTGATCTCACCTTTGTTTTTGAATTGGGGTCTCCTCCTCTCTATTATTAAAATCCTCAGCGATCAGGTTAAGTAGGTCTTTTGAGGCGTTTGTGGGCCTGTGTCTACTTTTCAAAGTTTATAGTGTATGTCGGGGGCTGATTGGAATATAGAATGGCTGTTCAGAAGGAGGGCTCCCTCTGGGGAGGTGGGTTCTAAGGTGGTAAGTTTGTGTAAGACATCTGTGAGGCCAGAGAGGAGGAGAACTTGGTTTTGGTCAGGGCCTTGAGTGATTTCATTCAGTTTGTCATAATTGACCGCCTTATGGGCAGCCTTTTGAGTTTGACAATGAGACAGGCTACAGAGCCAGTGCCCTGGAGAGCTGTCCTGATAGCGCCCTCTGGGGTGGCCACCGAGTCCTGTCTATGGAGGGCACAGCATGGTCCTGAGCTGCTAGTCAGATGTGCTCCTTCTCCTCTGGGGTGAGCGAGGACGACAGGATGACTCTGATGTCATGCCAGGTCAGACCATAGGACTGGACCAGGTACTTAACTTCCTTAGTAAAGGTGGTTGAGTTGGTGAAAAAATACCTGAGATGCCTCTCAATCTGTGCGAGGTCAGACATGGAAAATGGGATGTGTACCCAGCCAATACCCTCAGTTCCTGCTCCCTCCCTTGGGTAGAATGGGCGTAGGAATAGAAGCAGCTGTTGAGGAAGGCAGTCTTAGGGTGGCCCGAGAGCAAGTGTTAGGTGGAAAAGGCTGTATTGGAGCTCAAGTTCTTGGGATTTCGCCTTTCAGGATCTGGGGAGAAGGTGGTTGCTGGTTAGGAGGGTCTGGATTTGGGAACCTACTGCAAGTGAGGGAAGGGTTGTGTAAGAAGATGGACGTTCATGGTCTGCTGGGTCAAAAGTACATTCAGCATCAGAAATGTTAGGGGTATGATGTTTTGTGTGAAGGAGAAAGGTCTAATGGATAGAGCAGAACTGAGAGAGAGGATTGAGACTGAAGGTGAAAAAGGCCTGGACGTAGGGAATCTCTGACCATTTTCCATTGCCGTGACAGAAATTATCTAAATTTTGCAATGTGTTAAAGTTAAAAGTCCCATTTTTAGGCCATTGGGACTTATCATCTAGTTCAGTGATGGCAAACCTTTTGAGCTCGGCGTGTCAGCATTTTGAAAAACCCTAACTTAACTCTGTTGCTGTGTCACCTATAGAAATTTTTTGATATTTGCAACCATAGTAAAACAAAGACTTATATTTTTGATATTTATTTTATATATTTAAATGCCATTTAATAAAGAAAAATCAACCAAAAAAATGAGTTCGCGTGTCACCTCTGACACGCCTGTCATAGGTTCACCATCACTGATCTAGTTTATATTGTGGCCAAACAGTGTTACAAAAAAAATGAGGTGGTTGGGCATGATCTCCCCCATGAGTGTACAGAGGGAATGTGGCGTGGCCCATGAGAGAGGAAGCGTGATTGACAGACCAGAAACCCAGAGGTGACCAGGGCACGCATCCCCGCAGCTAAACAAATCACCATGGGAAATGGGAGACGACCTTCTGAACTTGGCGCCCCCACTCCATAAAGATCCAAAGCCAAATGGCTGCGGAGTCTTCCTTCTGGCCTAGCGCTAGGACTTTTACGCTGAGAAACTTTCGAGAAGTCATTTTGAGAGAGTGGGCAGAAGACTCGAGGTGAGTGAATTTGTGGATAGTCACTCACCTAGAGAAGATGGGCCGGTATGGGATGGAGGGTCAGCAATGGAGAAGGAGAGGTTCCCGATCTGGCATAGTCATCGGCTGGCTCAGGATGGTTGATAAGGGAGGGAGGTCTAATTGAGGCCTGTAATTGAGTCACCCCAATAGAATTTGGAGGTAAGCCCAGGTTGAGCTGCCACTGCCTACTGTCCTCCGAGTAGCAAACTTTGGGTGACTGAAGCCAGAGCGATGGTTCCCCATCGCTATAGAACCCTCCCCTGTTTTGCTATCAAATGTTAGGGTCACCGAAGGAGGATCACACAAGGCCAGAAAGGGTGAAGAATTATGAATTTATTAGGTCATCTGGGTATCAAATGGGCTGAGCCCCAAAATGGCACCAGCGCCCAAAGACGGGGAGTCAGATTTTTTAAAAAAATATGTTTTATTAATTTTTTTACAGAGAGGAATGGAGAGGGATGGAGAGTTAGAAACATCGATGAGAGAGAAACATCAATTCAGCTGCCTCCTGCACACCTCCTACTGGGGATGTGCCTGCAACCAAGGTACATGCCCTTGACCGGAATCGAACCTGGGACCTTTGAGTCCACAAGCCCGACGGCTCTATCCACTGAGCCAAACCGGTCAGGGCAAGGGAGTCAGATTTTTATAGGACTCTAAGGTGGGCTATTTCTGGTCAGAGAATTCTCTGTTTAGGTCTGCATTCTGGGAAATGCTGGAGGGGAGAGATAACAGTCTTAGCAAGTGGAATGTGGTCCAAGCAAGTAGAATGTCCATTGTGAAATGGCATAAAGGTAAGTTCCCAGGGGAGGGGGTACCTATTCAATTATTTGATCAGACTTAACAATAGATGGTTGTGAAAAAAGGGGGGGAACATTTTCTGATTTAGGGTTCTAACTTTAACTATCATTGCTCAGAGGAAGAAAAGACTAGAAGACAGAGGACAGCAGCTGTGGACAGGAAGGAGAAGTCCTGTAAATGATAAGGTAAGTGACAAGAGTGAGCACAGAGGACTGAGCCCTGAAATAATACAGGCATCTGGAGGGCACCTGACCTATGGGCTGGGCAAGGGTACAGAGCAGCCTTAATCCCTAGATCCTGGCGGTGTTTGCCAGGCTCTCTACAGACCATTTCCTTTCCACAAATTCCTGCAAATGCAGAATTGATTAGGTGTACAAGGTTTGTGGAACTTATTTCAGGGCCTGACAAACTTGTGGCGTCTGAGATAGTGCTGTCCTGGGACTGTCAGCCACTCTTGTAGCCCTTGGACCTGGGGAGTTTGAACAGATACTAAGCCCAGAATCCTAAGGCCAGGACTAGGGCTTCATGACGTGGACCTTGTTTTTAGCAACCAGTGCAATGAGTGGGAGGACTGCCAGGGCCTAGGTTCCAGAATGTGCAGAGGCTTGGAGTGAAGAGTGAGCAGATTTAGGAGCGTGCAGGTATGTTTTTTAAATATATGTATACAGAATGGCCAGATTATTATGTGTTCAGAGATTATAATAATCTGGCCACTCAGTGTATATTATACACACACACACACACACACACACACACACACACTGAGTGGCCAGATTATTACTGTGCGTTCAGAGTTCATTTGAGAGGATCCCTGAGTAAGATCTGCATAAATTTAATCCACTGTTGCCCTTCTGCTGTCTTGTACCAGTCTTGGCCTAACATTGACTATTCGCTGACGGCCACAATTCGCACGTTCAGACCCAGATTTTCGGCTGACAGTCCAGTCTTTAAACACTTTATCAACAGCTGCTCTGGAACATTTAACGAATTCAGCTGTTTTGCTGATACTCTCTCCATGGCTCCAAGTGCCAACAATCATCCCACGTTCAAAGGCTGTTAAATCGCATTGTTTACACATATCCTTAGAAAAAAATCACTTCTACTATCATGGCAAACAAACTGCTTACCTATTTATAATGGTCTGGCCCTCTAGCAACTTCAGGGGAAAATTATAGCTAATTTGCCTACAGATGTCAGGTGATCATAATAATCTGGCTACCCAGTGTATGTATATATTGATTTTAGATATAGAGAGGAAGGGAGAGGGAGAGAGACAGAGAAACAGTGATGAGCAAGAAACAATGATCAGTTTCCACCTGCACAGCCCCTACTCTGGATCCAGCCCACAACCGAGGCATGTGACCTCACCAGTGCATGGGTCTATACTCAACCCACTGAGACACATCAGCCAGGACTGTGGATCACTTTCATACAGGGAATCATGGTCAGGTTGGTAATGGTAGTAATAGCTCAGAAGGGACAGTGTGAGCCTGAGGACTGGCTTTCCTGCTGTGGCCAGTATTTGTGGGTCACAACACAGCATAGGGACAGAAGTTGTCCTGTCAAGTGTCAAGGAGAGTTCATGGTTAAGTGAGAGATGTTAGCAAGCATTCGCTGGACAACACTTGATAAGTAATAAGACATTAAGGAGAGGACTATGGGGGCTGAGGCTAAGGGAGTACAGGTGTGAGAGTGGTGTGGTAAAGAGTGATTTGCACTTGAAGAAGGAATGTGAATTGATGGCCACAGCACCCTGACATTGACATAAGAGTGAATGACCGGAAAGCCCATTTCTGGTGGTGTCTGGATGATCCAGTGAGGTGAATTTTAGGGTAATTGCCTGTAAAGAGGGTTGATTTGGCACTATATTCAAGGTACAGAGCTTAGGTGCCATTTAGCTAACCACCTGCCTTTTGTTGTTGGGGATGACACCCTGGATAATAGGATTGACATAGCATACATCAGTGTTCCCCAGGCTTCAAAATGTCCACTGGCATGGGCAGGGGAGAAGAGTAAGGGGTAAGAGATTATGGACATGGTGAACTGTAATTTTGGGGAAAAAAGGTGATTAGGAAACAAATTTGCATTACCTTTGACGTTGTGCTTCTGGGAGTGAAGCTGTGTGAGAGAAGTGTTGTTCAAAGAACTCTGTGCAACAGGTAGTGCAAAGCTATGGCCTCAGCACTTTGCAATTGGGGTCAAGAGGGTGCAGTGTGATGCCATGTATTTCGCGTCTTTGAGAAACAGTCTGAGGGTATTGACTGACAACACCAGTATCAAATCACTCACAATATCTTTATGGCCAGCATCTCTCTTTCACCTATGGTTTTAACAACCACTCTGTTGATAAAAGTCAGTGTGGCGTACAGGGGAGGTCCAGAGCTCAGGGGTCTTATCTGCTCAAATGCCTTTATTAGAGTAGGAAGACAAAATGTCAGTATAAACATAAGAAAACAGTGGCTTTCATGGGATGAAGGCCTGGTATTTTCTCTGGAGTGGACAGAGCAGATGGGTGTGGAGGGTGGGGAGTATGACAGACCTAGAATCTTAGGAGTGAAGCTGATCATGGGCTGTACTGTCCCCATTATGACAGGTTATGAACTTTGAGGATGTGGCCATTGTCTTCTCTCAGGAGGAATGGGGGCTCCTTGATGAGGCTCAGAGACTTCTGTACTGCGATGTGATGCTGGAAATATTTTCACTTGTGTCATTTGTAGGTAAGACCTGATGTTCTCCCAGTGTCCTGAGGTGATGACCTGTCTGCCTTTATTCCTCAGGGGTAGCTTTCTCTCTCCCACAGCGAGAACATGGCCTCTGGTAATTTTCCCCACTGTCTTGTGAAATGTGCTGTGACTGACATGAATGAGCTGGATGGTGAGTCCTGAGCAGAGGACTCCATGAACATCCCTCTAACTCCTGTTACCACAAAATGTACAGGAAACAGAAAGTCAGGAGTCTTGCAGTGAGCTTCATGGGTCCCAGCTTGCACTCTCTCTTCATGGGAGGCTGACAGTTTCCATGTGCATGGCTTCAACTTCTGCCATCTTTCTCTAGGTGAAGGTTCTTTGTGGCGACCTGTTCCATGCTATGGTCTTTACTTACATGAAACAGAGGCTGTTCTTGTGAGACCTTCAATCAATTGTTTGTTATATTCTCTTCCCTGAATATTATAGCAAGCTGTGTTGCTCTGGACCAGTGCTGACTGCTCACCTCTTTGTTACCTGTTCCTCTACACGTGTGCCTCTGTAATATTCTGCAGCATTGACTTGCACATGTGTTATGAGGTGCACATACGTGCTAATTAGTCCTCGAAATCAGCTACTCCTTTATTGAATTTTACTTGGAGTAAGACCTAACCCATCTTTTGCAAAGCTTGTGCCTGTCCCCAGCAGACAAGCCATGCTGAATTCTTTAAGTTGAAGTATTAGCTTGAAATCCATATTCAAATCCATGTGGTGCTTTCCATTTTTGTGTCATATTTCTGGTGAGGCCTCCCTGTTTTGTAATCTTTATTAGCCCAGAAAGTGACAAAAGCCTCTTACTAATCCTTCCTGCACATCCCTTATTTTCTGACAATTGTATGGAACCAACGTGTGATGTGTAACTGGGACTTCCCCCTGTCACCACATTCAGCATTCATTTCCTTACCCTTTCTCGCTTTTCAGGTTGTTGGCATAAAATCAATGGTGATGAGACCTGTTCTGCTCAGAGTGTATCTATAAAAGGAGAGTCGCAGGTCAGGGCTTCTAAGACAGCTCCAGCCACCCAGAAGATCCCTCTGTGTAAGCGGTGTTTCTCTGTGTTAAAAGGTATTTTGCACCTGAGTGGGTCACATGCAGCAGACTTTGAGCAGAAAGCCTTCTGTAGTGATGCACGTGTTGGAGAATTCTGTTTCAGTGCAAACTCTCATGAGCAACAGAGGAATGAATGTGGAGACGAGCGGTGGAAAGAAGCTATGGACGGGGCCTCCTTTGTGAGCAGGTCCAACTTCTACTTATCTTCGGTGCCTTCAGCCAGCAGGGAGGTTGGGGAAGACTTACAATACAACTCAGAGCTTCCCAAGCACCAGACCACTCTCAACACTGAAGAGCTACCCTGTGGCAGTGAGATTTCACAGAAATTTCTTGATGGAAAAAGTCATCACCATTGGGATGAATGTAAAGATGCTGCCAGCCACAACCTGAAAGTTGTTCAAAGTCACGGTGACTGTTCTGGAGACCTGATTTATGAGTGTCACAAATGTAGGAAAGTTTTTAGACAAATCTTGAACCTAATTCAACATAAGAGAGTTCACACTGAAGCAAAGCTGTATGAGTGTAGAAAATGTGGGCAGTCCTTTTGTCAAAGGGCTCACCTTACTGAACACTTCAGAGTTCACACTGGAGAGAAGCCATATGATTGTAGAGAATGTGGGAAGTCCTTTCGTGATAGGTCTAAGCTCACTGTACACCTCCGAGTTCACACTGGAGAGAAGCCATATGAGAGTACTGAATGTGGGAAGTCTTTTTAGCCAAAAAATCCAGCCTTGCTAAGCACCTGAGAGTTCACAGTGGCAACAAGCGATATGAGGGGCTGTCATTGGGGAAAATCCTATCAGTAAATAGTTTAACCTCAAACAACACCAGAGAGTTCACACTGGAGTAAAAGCCCTATAAGTGTAAAAAATGGTGGAAGGCTTTTATAGCCAAAAATATCACCTTACTAGACACCTGAGAGTTCACAGTGGCAACAAGCCGTATGAGTGCTGTCATTGTGGGAAGTCCTTCAAATATAAGTCTACCCTCAAAAAACATCAGACAGTTCACACTGGAGAAAAGCCCTGTAAGTGTAAAGAATGTGGGAAGTCCTTTCGTCTAATATCTCACCTCACTGCACACCTCCAAGTTCACACTGGAGAGAAGCCATATGAGTGTAGAGAATGTGGGATGTCCTTTCGTCAAAGGTCTAAACTCACTATACACCTCCGAGTTCACACTGGAGAGAAGCCATATGAGTGTACTGACTGTGGGAAATCTTTTAGCCAAAAATCCAGCCTTGCTAAGCACCTGAGAGTTCACAGTGGCGACAAGCAATATGAGTGCTGTGATTGCGGAAAATCCTTCAGTCATAAGTCTTACCTCAAACAACACCAGAGAGTTCATACTGAAGATAAGCCATATGAGTGTACTGTATGTGGGAAGTCTTATAGGCAAAATTCCAGCCTTACTAAGCACCTGAGAGTTCACAGTGGCGACAAGCCATATGAGTGCTGTGATTGCGGAAAATCCTTCAGTGATAAGTCTTATCTCAGACTACACCAGAGAGTTCATACTGGAGAGAAGCCATTTGAGTGTACTGAATGTGGTAAGTCTTTTGGCCGAAAATCCCACCTTAATAAGCACCTGACAGTTCACAGTGGCAGCAAGCGATATGAGTGCTGTCGTTGTGGAATATCCTGCAGTAATAAGTATAGCCTCAAACGACACCAGAGAGTTCACACTGGAGAAAAACCATGAGTGTACTGAATGTGGAAAGGCTTTTAGCCTAAAATCTCACCTTTGTAGACACCTGAGGGTTCACAGTGGCAACAAGCCGTATGAGTGCTGTGATTGTGGGAAGTCCTTCAATGATAAGTCTACCCTTAAACAACATGAGAGAGTTCACACTGGAGAAAAGCCCTGTAAATGTAAAGAATGTGGGATGTCCTTTTGTCTGATATCTCACCTCACTGCACACCTCATGGTTCACACTGGAGAGAAGCCATAGGAGTGTACTGAATGTGGGAAATCTTTTAATCCCAAAACTAGCATTATTAGACACCTGAGAGATTACACTGGAGAGAAGTGTTAAATGTGCAGCAAATGTTTTACTTTTCTCACTTAGTATAAGAACACTGAAGGCGACTCTTTGGGACCTGTTTTTCTGAATTTAAACCCCTTTTAATGGAACATGCACTCTGATATATTCCTCATAAATTTCAGGTACAAGTGAGGATTGAAGGATCTGCATTTGTACTTGCTCACATGCCCAGACCTACTACCCAATTGATGTCACAGTGAGCATTTGTGGCCGAAGAGATTTCATCTCTACCACCTGGCTCACCTGAAGAGCGTGCATCAGTCACAAACCCTGTGTGCTCAGGGGAAATGTATTCTGTGTTCTTACTTGTGCTTGAGAAAACTGTGATTACTTCAAGTTCTGGACTGGATGTTCATTCCTTTCTCTCTGACTAGGGAATGGTTCTGACCTAGGGTTTCTCCAGAGCACCCATCCTAAGCTAAGAACTGTTACCATTTTCAGGGACATTGTGGGTCTCACTTTTTGTTTTTATGAATTGTTTTGCTTTCTAATTCACCAGCCTGCAAATTGCTTACTGTCTTCTGTTCTGGTTTATGATCTTTAGTAAAGATGTTTTTTCTTTCATTGCTTTCTTTTTCTTTTTTTTAATTTCAATCTCTGGATGATTTGATACGAAAGTTGTGATCTATCATCATGGCGAGATGAACAGATATGGTGGGGTCCCCCAAATTTTCTGTGCTTTGGAAAGCATATACTGTAATAATGTCAGAAAAATCAGTCTTTGTCCGATAATGGCTTATTTTATACCACTCACCAAGGCAATGAAATAAAGTTTAAATAACTTTGTGGTTCCCGTTTGCATATGGGGTAGTGTCCATTGTGTGTGTGTGTGTGTGTGTGTGTGTGTGTGTGTGTGTCCTTTGGGACTGTCTGGGTGGCCCCAATTTTCTATTTCTGTGTGTGTGTGTGTGTGTGTGTGTGTGTGTGTGTGTTCCTGATGGTATTGCCCATGTCTATAGTGTGGGTCTATGTGAACCTGGTCATAAGCCCAGAACCTGAGCGCCCAGCAGAGTCTGGGAGTGTTCTGCACCAGCGTGTTTCTGTGCTTGGGTTATCTGTATGTTTCTCTCTGAGTCTGTGCACCCCCACAATGGGCAAGTGCATAGGCAATCTCTGGAGAGGCATTGTAGAGGCACCCTCCTCTACATCAATATGTTCCTGTTCCCCACCCCCAGGTGAGCCCCTTCTTCCCTTCCAGGCGTCTGGTGTCCTTCTGGAGGTCCCATCTCAGGTCTCAAGGATGGATTAAGCATAGGGTCAGTTCAGAGAATTCCAGACTGTGGGAAGGTGGGGAATTGAGGAAGACTCTGATGACAGACAGGAGATATAGAGTGTGGACTGGTAACGTTTGTGAAGGACACTGGTCTTTGTGAAGAAGTTGGAGGATCCAGGAAACTTGGAAAGGAATATGAGGATGAGTTCATGTGGGGCAAAGGTGAGGGGGAAGATTTCTAGGCTCCTCAGTCCCCACTGGTAATGAGGAACTGGGCATCCCAGGAGAGGGGTGTCCCTTGCCATGTCAAAGCTAGGCTGACAACTAATAGAGGAAGGTGCCTGGGGCTTCATGGAGCGTCACTGTTGGGATTCTTGGCTCTGGTCACCTACTGGGTGTGCATGGCCCACCCAACTCTGGGGCCAGGAGGACGAATTAGGACCAGTGTGGAGAACCATCCAGGGACCCTTTAGCACAGGTTCATACACAGAACAAATGGAAAGCACAGGATCACCATTGATGTCAACGTCAGCATTTTTCACCATCCTCACTGGGAGCTCACACCAGGGCCATGCACAAGAAAGGAGACTTGGAAGCAGGTGCTGACTGATGTTAGTTGAAAAGAACAGGGATGCTGGGATGCTTTCAGTCCTGTACCCTTCCCAGTAAACACTCTTAACATGTGGGTCTTGACCTTGACCAAAGTAGGGGAATCCAGGCAGCCAGGGATGTTCCCAAAGTCACACTCAGAATTGGTGTTGAGTTTGCTGCCCATGACATCTTACCAACTCCGTATTTGGATGTTCACTCCTTTGAATCTTGAAAGTGATGGTTTTGGGGCAGCTTGGGGACAAAATCCTGACTGACTACCAGTCCCCACTCCTCTCCTTTGCCCTTGCACAGCCCAAAAGACGTTGGCACCATATGGTCGCCTTAATGAGGCCCATCAAGTAGACCAGGTTCTGCTGCGACTCCCTGAGGTTGGCTGCAGCGCTGCGATGTGCTTTGACCTAAGAAATGTGGGAGTGAAGCCTGTCACCACTAACAGAAGACTGGAAACACTGAGACTGGCCACCCTCTCTGTCCATCTCTGATAATGTCAACCGGTACCTGCAGGGTGGCTCCTCCTTTATTCCAGTCCCAGGAGAACCAGAATGGACATATGGTATGAACAAGAAAGATAACTTCTATATGCAAAGCCACTAAAGCTTTATGGGTGTCACATCTAGCCAATCCTAATGGTTATGAAGTAGCAACTCTACTCTCTAGGAGACCTAGGTGTTAATCTCAGCCTAACATTAGAGGCCAGACCTCCGTTGTTGTAGACACATGGTTTTGACTTCTAGTCCTGCCTTTTATTTACTCTATCATCAGGTAATCCACATTCAGTCTCTGAGCCTGGATTTACTCTCTATGAGACAGAGATTTAAACCATTCAGGTTGACACATCACCTGGTTGCCTCCTGTACACATCCTAACCTGTGCCTGTGATGAATTCTGTAATGGAGGTACATACACTTGACCGGAGTCAACCTGCAACCCTTCAGTTGAATGGCCAACACTCTGTCCACTGAGCCAAACCAGGGAGGGCTAACATGTACACTTTTTAAACATGCCCTTTTGACGTTTCCATTCATGCCTGCATTCCTGAAACCAAGTTCCTCCTGCCCTCCTCAGTGCTTCTTTCTTGGAAAATAATATAACTGATGCGAGGACCCATTCTGTCTTTGAAATAGCTTATTTGAAATCTATCCATATGAGGAAAACACTTATGAAAGCCCATGAATCCTATTCTAGCCTTCCATCATCTACCATGATGGTTGTTCTTGTATCTATTTATCCGTAGGTACATTAGTGGGTTACTTAACGTAAAACACCCGATATGTCAGGATGCGCGCAGATAGCTCAGTGGGTCAGAGCATCATCTCAATAACGCCAAGACTGCAGGTTCCACCTCCAGTCAGGGCACATGCAAGAAAATGTATGACCCTGGCAGGCCCACCATAATCCACTGTAGGAAGTTACAGGAACAACAAATTAATGCTTCTATCTCTCCCTATGTCTCTCTCAAATCAATCAATATGCATGTTTTATTCTCCCAGTCAGTCCACACACATGTGAACACCAGCACAGCTCAGGGACCCCATGGTGACATGCAGCCAGGGTCCTCATGAGGGTTAACCGTGCAATCACCCAGGGAACAGTGTGGGAGGTGCCCCTGATGTCAGTGTGGAGAACCCACCCAGGGTGATGACATCTGTGCTCCCTGAGACTAAAACCTAAGGGGCCGGGTGTAGGTCTGGGTCTTGACATTCCCCTTGAGGTCTCCGCACCTTCCAGCCAGGGCTGGAGACTGGGCTGTTTCAGAATTCATGTGGTTGAGGAGCTCAGATTCCTCTCAGGTGTCAAGGCTGGGAGCAGCAGTGGCAGCTGGGCAGGTTTGTATGGGCAGGTATAAGCCAGGGCAGTTGCCAGGGAGAGTTGGTGCGGGACCATGTGTGTGGACCTGAGGCCGCTGTAGTCCCAGTTCAAGCTGGTGTCCGCTCTGTTCTTTGGGGCCATGGTTAGTGGGAAATGGAACATAAGTGACCAGGGCAGTCATGACCTGGGAGTTGGCATGTCCTTCAAGAAAACTTGAGACTCAGTCATACCCAAACTCGGCCGCTGTAATGAGGTGCTCCAGCCATTGACCTGCCCAGGGAAGGAGAGGAGCTGTCTCTGCAGAGGCTGATGCCCTGTCTGCCCAGCGTGATGGGCTGCAGGCTCCTGAGACTCAGGGTCCCCTTGTGGGATGCAAGTGTCTTGAAGTTTAGCCACTAAAATTGTAGATATTTATCAATCTAAGGCAGTGTTCTCAAACTTATTTGGCCTACTGCCCCCTTTCCAGAAAAAAAATATTACTCAGCCCCTGGAAATTAAATTTTTTTTAATTTTAATAGCAGTTACTCATCGCCCCCAAATGCACCTGTGGCTGTCACCCACCACCCCCCCCCCCCCCCATCGCTGCAGTGCCCACGGGGAGGTGGTAGTACCCACTTTGGGAATCACTGATCTAAGGAAACAAAATGCTCCTCTTTTATCCTTATTGGGTCAACATCCACCATGGCCTGTCCACTGTCGCTTAATGGTAAGAGTGTCAGCCTACACACATGAAGAGGGTGAATTAAATCCTTGGTCAAGGGCAAGTACCTGGGTTCCAGGTTTAATACCTGGGAACTATTGGGGGCTCATGCAGGTGGAATCCAGTTGATGTGTGTCTCTTACTTCCAAGATATTCTCTCTCTCCCTTCATCCCCCCTTCTTCCCTCCCTCCCTCCCTCTCTCCCCACCCCATCCCCACTCTTCCACTCTGAATAACAATCAATGGAAAAATATCCTCCTGTGAGGATTATGAAAACAAAAATAGAACCATCCACCACTGCTACCCTGACAAGGGGCCTCTGCCTGCACAGCCCACCCCTCCTTGTGCTCTCTTGCCTTTTCCTGGGATGTTCCCACTGCAGCTTGGGCACGCTCTGTTTTCCCCAGGAGTTGGCAGAGAGGAGCCCCAGGCAAGGTCCTGAGAGGAACTTGGGTTCTGTGTCTCCCTGAGAGGAGCTGGCCAGGCTCTTCTATCTCCATCCAGAGGTCTCTCCAGCCTGCTCCTCCCCATACCCAGGAACCTGGCTCACTGCATCTGCACCTACTTCTGTATTCGGGAGAAGCCCATGATGCTTTGGGCCCACAACACAGTTCACCTTTGGAAAGTCCTGCCTCTGGCCAGCACACTCACACCCCTGAAGTTTTGGTTTTGTTTGAGTCTCTGTTTTTGCACCTTTGGGGTAATTTTCCATTTTGATTTTATTAAAAATAAAGCTGCCCCCTACACACACACACACACACACACACACACACACACACACAGCCAATCCCAGAGGTAGCATGGATTCTCCAGGAAATGGTGCTGTGTTTTTAGTTACGAGAACATTTGGCTATACATTGGCAGAGAATGTAACCTAATGATTTTGTGAATTGTGCTGGCCCCTCTAGGGTGTTCAGCTTAAGGGTGATGCTCAACAGGCAAGAACTCAAAGGTAGAGGAAGGATAACCCTCTAACCCAGCGGTCAAAAAAGCGGCTCGCGAGCCACATGTGGCTCTGTGGCCCCGTGAGTGTGGCTCTTCCACAAAATACCACGTGTGGGCGCACATGTACAGTGCGATTGAAACTTCGTGGCCCATGCGCAGAAGTCGGTATTTTGAGTGTAACCAATCCCAGGTTGTGCCTTTTGTAACCAGTCAGCACTCCTGTTGGTTCTGATGGCATAGACTACACTGCTTGCCAATGTTTCCTGCCACTGAGGCAAGGCTGTTGCTCCAGCATATGAGAACCGACATGCGACACACTGCTCTTTTCTAATGTGTTCTCTTTGGTGAGCTCTGATGTACATATAAATCTGTGAAACCATCGCACATGAGAGAAACTTATCTCTGATATACACAGTGGAGCAAAAATAGATTTAAAATTTTGAGCACCCAAAACACAGAGTTTATTCTTTTTAAAAGTATTTTAAACATCACTTTCATCGTTTCTTTTAGGGAAATGGAAGGGAGGGTGAATGAGAGAGAAACATCTGTATGAAAGAGATACATTAATCAGCTGCCTCCTGCTCTCCCTACTGGGGTTTGAGGAGGGCATGTGCCCTGACCTGTTCCAGTCACCTGTTAGTGTGGGGGATGGTGCCAACCAATTGAGCAACACTGGCCAGGGCAGAGTAAATTTTTGTATTATTATTTGTTAATTATCATATTAATTTATATACCAACAACTCTATATCTTCTTTTGGCTCACCCTATATTTACCTCCTGCCCTTTTATAACATCTCTCTCTCTCTCTCTCTCTCTCTCTCTCTCTCTCTCTCTCTCTTTTGCTTCCCCTCCCCCAGTCCTCCATCCAGGCATTGATTGTTTTTCCATTACAACACATTAGTTCTTATTTTTTATATTATTATAGGCACTATAATGTGTGTGCTCTTTAACAAAGATTGGTTTCCTCCATGCCACACAGTTATTTTGGGATTCAACACAAACACTTATGTGAATAATTATTTTTTTTATTGCTGAGTAGTATTGTGATCTGTGAGTTACCACTTTAACTAATGATCTGTCTGTGATTTTGTTCATTTCCAGGGCTGGGAGAATATAAATAAATCTTCTGGGAATATTTGCATTCACTTCTTTATACAGATATATGTTTTACTGATCTCAATGTTGTAGTGTAGGTGAATGTGTTACATTGTAAGATATGTGAGACTGTGATCTAAAATGGTCATGCTCTTTGCCTTCCCATCCACCCACATTAATAAAAACTCCACTTTTTCTGCAACCCTGCCAGCACATCCAATGGTTAATCTTTTTAAATACTAACCCCATAAATGAGTATAGTATTAGCTCCCTTTCTTTTTACTTCTATTTACTGAAGATTTTTTATGGTGAGCATTTTTTCATACATTTATTTACACTATCTTTATCACATTCATTAAAATGTCTGCTCAGAATCTTTTACCAATTGTTTAAATGAATTTATTACCTTGAGAACATAATGCCAGGAAAAATAATCCAGTCAGAGAAAGCTAAGTATCACATGATCTCACTCATGAGTGGAATGTAATGAACAACATAAACTGATGAATAAAAATAGGTCAGGAGACAGAGAAACATCAAACAGACCTTCAAACCTCAGAGTGAAGGTAAGAGAGGGTGGCTGGGGGGTGGGAGGGGTAAGAGATCAACTGAATAACTTGTATGCATATAAGCGTAACCATTGAACACAGACAATAGGGGAGTGGAGGCCTGGGCTGGAGGGTGGGGGCGGTTTGGAGAGGAAAAAAGGGGAAGTATGCGATGCTTTCAACAATAAAGAATTAAAAAAGTAAAATAAATTTATTCGTTTAACCAATAGGACAATGTACAATGTAAGACATGTTTGAAGTTCACTCATTTCTCATGGACTGCAATTACTTCTTTGCTATATGGAACCAGAGATATTAAATATTGCAGTGGAACACATTTTCTCAATTTTTAACCCATGTAGAATTTAAACGCACTTGGACCATACACTTACAGATTTAATCTGCATTGTTAACATTCCCCACCAAATGTAGTATGTCTAAGCATTTAATAATGCATTAAGTGAAGTCTGCAGTTGTAATCTTTGTTAATATCCCCGGTGTAAATACTCTCATCATCGTGAGGTTCAAACTGCCAACATGATGGCACTGAACATGGACAGGGTAAGATATTTAAGTGGCACATCATTACATTGTATTTCTAACATGCTGATATAGCAGTACCAAATATGCTTAAGAACTTTCATAATAAAACTAAAATTATTGGGATGCATCAAGTATAAACCTTTCTTAAATTTTGATTCAAGTAGAATTGATATAAAATGGACATTTGAAAAACACAACATACCTTTTTGATGTTTCCATACGTGTCTGAACCCAAATTCCACCAGCCCTTATCAGAGCCCACAGACAGTGACGCCATAAGGTGAAGCCAGTGGTGGTCAGTGGGGGCCTCCCTGAGACAATCTGGGAAGGGGTAGCAGAGTCCAGTTGGAAGGCCTGCTGGGAGCATTCCCGCCCCCCATTTGGGAGGTGAAGCCAGGTCACTGTGGCTGCTGTGGACACTGGAATTAGAAAGGGGGGATCCTGGCTGGCATGTGGGCGCTGTGGAAGGACTTTCTCCTCAGGAGGCCTCACAGTTTGCCTCCATCCCCAGGCTGCCTTCAGAAGGGCTGATGGGCAGCCCCTTCAGGAAAATCATTGCCAGAGGGAAATTCACAGTAATGGGGCAGGATCTATAATAGAAGAAATACGATTTGAGATCATGAGGAGCCTTGGACATTTACAATACATCTGTCTCAGGAAATCATATTTCGAATCCCAACACCAGCCTCCATGTGATCTCCAGAGGATTCTCTGCTTTAAGAAAGACTGCAAGTTGGCTGACTCGTGCCTCCTGTGTCATAGGACATATTTATAGACATTAAAACATGGGTTTCACCGGGGAAAGCACAGTTTCTAGTTCACTATGGGCTCCGCTCGCTCTTGTGTCTAAAGTTATGTTGTAATCCCTCAGAAACAGCTTCTCCCAGGTGAAAGTTAATTTTTATCACCCAAACACTAACCGAAGTTAAAAGCAAAAACAGATGACTTTAATCAGAAACCATCAGATTTTAGGGATTAAATAAAAACGGGGTGGGGATCATGGTTATGATACTAATAGTGTGGGGTTTTTCTGAAATCCGTGATATTGATTCTTTATACTCTTACATGAAAGGAGACAGACTTTCGCTGAGCTCAGATGGTTGTGATAACTGTTCTAGAGAGATAGCATTAGATTTAACCATATGCACTTGAAATATCAACACCTTAATGTTTTGATTCTGTCCCAGGGAATTGTTTATTAATTTTAGAAAGAGAGGGAGGAAGTGAGAGAGAGCGCGAAAAAAGAAGAAACATCGATTTAAAAAAAAAAAAGGAACATGGATTAATTGCCTCCTCTTTGCTTTCTGAACAAGGATCAAATTTGCAAGCTAGTTAAGTGCCCTTATCATGAATCAAACAGGCCACTAATTTGTGGGGCTGTGCTTTATGGGAGGATGCTCCAACCCACTGAGCCCCCTGAGCAGGGCAGCACCTTATTCTTAATGTTTCCTTTAGGAGAGTAAGTTAGTATGACTCAGCATTTGTGGGGTCCCAAACTTTCTGTGCTTTGGGAGGCACTTAATAATAGCAGAAAATCACTCTTTGTCCAGTATTGGGTTATTTTGCCTTGCTGCCCAAGGCCTTGAAAGAAATTCTACATGAATTTGTGGTTCTAATTTTCAGCCTGGTGCCTCTCTTATTATTGAGTTCAATGGTCACCCAGGATAGGAGTCCTTTGTTGTGCCCGTGGGAACAGTATAAATTATATTATCTGTTCACAGTAAGTATTACAGAATTCTCAGCAATGTTTAGGAGAATTCTTCCCCACATACTGTAAAGGAGCCATGTGCCATGATGTAAGAAATTTTATACGCTGGTTTCACTTGTTGTAAGACTCTGAGGTTTAAATGGAACTAACGTTAGGACAGAAACACTATTCATAGTGAGTGGGAAAGACCAGGAAATTAGATGAAAAGTGCCTGTTTTCCACAAATGATCCAAGGTCTGTGGCTTGTGTGATGTTTGCTTACAGACATTCTCAAGGCCTCCATAGCTGTTTTCTGTGGCTTACGTCATTGGCAGAGAAAATAAGCACAGATTTTTGGATTCCCCTGGCCCATCTAGGGTGTTCACTTCAAGGTTTCCTCACCTGGCAAGACCTCAAAGCTAGAGGAAGAATATTCCTATAATCAGTCCCAGGATGTATTTTTGTAACCGGTCAGCATTCCTGTGGATTCAGAGGGCCATAGTCTTCACTGCTTGCCTATATTTGCTGCTCCTGTGGCAAGACTGTTCCTCCCAGGAAATTAGGGGAGGGATGGTAGAGCCCATATAGGGTTACCATTTTAATTTCCTAACAAGCCAGGGATATCCAGGTCTTTACTTGGAAGTGCTTGTTAAAGCTCCATTGAGTATATTTATAACTAAAATGCACTCTTCTAATGTGTACTATGTGGTGAGCTTGAACATGTGGATAAAGCTGTAAAAATGTCACATGTGAGATAAACGTATCTCTCACCCACATACAGGTTAGGACTCGTAGGTTCTCAGCCTTCCTAGTGCCGCGACCTTTTAATACAGTTCCTCATGTTGTGGTGTTCCCCGATTTCATGTTACAAATTGAACATAATTAAAGCATAGTGATTAATCACCAAAACAATATGTAATGATTTTTGTGTTTTCCGATGGTCTTAGGCGACCCCTGGGAAAGGGTCGTTCAACCCCCAAAGGGGTCGCGACCCACAGGTTGAGAACCGCTGGGTTAGGTCAAAAGTAGGCTTACATATGTTAGTATGCAAAACACAGAGTTTATTCTCCCTTTTAAAATATGTCTTTTATATAGTTAAAATATTTTTATTGACCTTTTAGAAAGCGTGGAAGAGAGAGAGACAAACAGCAATATGAGAAAGAAACATTGAACTGCTTCCTCCTGCACGTCAACTACAGGGCATCCAGGCAGGAATGAGGGCTGACCTGGAATGGAACCCATGGCAACTCAGGGAAAGGGATGGTGCCCAACCAACTGAAGTACAATGGCCAGGGAAGAGGTTATTCTTGTGTTATTGATTATAAATCCTTATATTATTTTCCATACTAACAACCCTAAACCTACTTTACCACACCCTGTATTTACCTCCTGCCCTTTTATAGTCTCTCTTTCTGCCTTCCCCAGCTCTAAATGCAGTCATTGATTTTCCTTCCTTTGCAAGATTAGTTCATATTTTTTATAGTGTTATAAACACTATAATGAGCATATTCTTTAATAAATATGGGACTCTTTCATGCTACACAGTTGTTTTGAGTTTCAACACTAATGCTTATGTGAAAAGTTAATTATTTTTTATTGCTGAGTATTAGTGTGCTCTTTGAACAACCACTTTATCTGTTGATCAGTTTATGGTTTTGGTTATTTTTAGGTTTGAGGTGTTATGAATAAATTTTCTGGGAATATTGGGTTCAGTTCTTTACATAAATGTGCGTTTTCCTTACCTAAGTGTTGCAGTATAAGTGAGTGTTTTGCTTTGAATATATGCAGAACTGTGATCTAAAATGGTCCTTCCTTTGCCTTCCAAGCCACCCCCAGTAATGACAATTCTAGTTTTTCTTTATCCCTGTGAGCACATGTGATGTTTAATATTTTTAAATTGTCAATCCCAAATTCAGTAGTGTTGTTTTGTTTTAAATCCATTTTTCTAAAAGTATTTTATAGTGAGCATTTCTTTATGCATCTATACACCCTGTCTGTATCTCCTTTGTTGAAAAGACTTGTCAGAACTTTTGCCCATTTTTAAAATGAATTTATTATTTAATCAATAGGAAGTCATTTCACTATCTAAAACATCTGTTTTTACTTCACTCAATCCTCAAGGACTCAACTGCCTTCTTTGCTATTTGGAACTATATGTTTTGAATATTGGAAGCAAAATTGTTTTTCTCAAATTTTATCCTATGTACAATATAAAGCCCACTTGCATGATACGCTTATAAGATTAACAATGTAGCTAACATTCCTCACCATTCAGTTCAAGTTGAAGCATTCAATAGTATATTAAGTGAAGTCAAGGTTTGTAGTATTTGTCAATTTTCCTGGAGTAAATACTCTCATCATCATCATCACTTTCAAACTTCCAACGTGATAGCACTGAACATTGGCCTGCGAAGATATTTCAGTAGCAAATCATTATATTTATTTCCAACTTATCGATACAGCAGGTACAAACATGCTTACAAATGTTCATTATAAAATAGTAAAATAATTGGGAAGTGTAAAGTTTTAATCATTTTTAAAAAATTTGATTTAAGTATAATTGATTTAGAATTTACATTAAAAACATTTTTATTGATTTCAGAGAGGAAGGGAGGAATGAGATAGAAACATCAATGATGAGAGTCACTGATAGGCTGCCTCCTCCATACCTCACAATGGGGATCCAGCTCACCTGAGCATGTGTCCTGACTAGAAATGCAACCGTGACCTCCAGTTTCATAGATCAATGCTCAACCATTGAGCCACCACTGGCCAGGCTCTCCTAAGCTTTTAAGGGATCCTGTTTGACCTGCAAACAGGGTTGTAATGAGCAGCGACAGCTCATCCCAGGCCAACCCCCTAAACTTGCACTCAAGGCCGCCTTTTCTCTGACTCACCAGTGAGCTCACAGCAGCCCCCCTTTTCCCTCATTTACTAGAATTTCCCACAAGTTTCTAGGAGCCAAAGGAGCCAGGCCTCATCTCTCTGCTGTTCCTTGTTCTATTCTAAGCCCTAGTTTTTTTCATTATCCTCATCTTTAGTAAATGTTCCCTCAAAATCTCTGAACTCCTGTTGTGAAATCTTTTCTGAGTGAATTCAAGAACTCAAACAGTACAGGCCAAGCTGAGGCAGATCTGTCCAGGCTGGTTTCTGTTTCCTAAAAGTTATGCCTGGGTCATCTTCTATAAAGACAGAACAAGGCATGATTTTGCTTGAACTTGGGAGAAAATATGATGGTCCTCATTCACATCGATGTTGTTGAGTGAAATCAATCTTAACACTATTCTTTTTTTATTGATTTTTTAGAGAGAGAGGGAGACGGAGAAACATCAATGATGAGAGAGAATCATTGACCAGCTGCCTCCAGAATTTCCCCTACTGGGATGGAGCCCCAACCTGGGCATGTGTGTTGACCTGGAATCGAACCAGCGATATCTTGGTTCATGGGTCTACACCCAACCACTGAGCCACACTGACTGTGCACACTATTCTTTTTTATTGTTCACTCTATTACACATGTGCCCAATTTCTGCCACACTCCTCCCTCTTTTTCTCCCTCTACCCTGCCCCCACTGCTTTTAGGCCCTCACCTCATTATTGTATATGTTCATGGCCTATGTGTATATGTATATACTCCTTAAAAATATTTTCTTATTGATTCTTGAGAGTGGAAGGGAAACGGAGAGATAAAAACATCAATAATGAGAGAAAATCACTGATTAACTGGCTCCTGCACCTCCCCATTCCCATAGTGTGAATTAGGCCTGCAAAACATGTATGTGCCCTACCAGGAAAAGAACCAGTATGACATGACCTGATCATTTGTGAAATAGAATGAACAGCATAGATTGATGAACAAAAATAGGTTCAGAGACATAGAAGCATCGAACAGACCGACAAACTTCAGAGGCAAGGCAGGGGAGGGGGTTAGGGGTTGGGTACAAGATCAACCAAAGGACTTGTGTGCATGCATATAAGCAGCACCAATGTATACACACACTAGGGAGGTGAGGGCATGTGCTGGGGAGTGGGGTGGCCAGGGAGAAGCCAATGAGGAAAAGGAGACATATGTAGTATATATGTA
>NW_005873297.1:0-2038 GCF_000147115.1 Myotis lucifugus
CGGCCCTACTCTGTGAGTGACAGGGGGGAGCTTCCCAACCCCCCTGATCGGCCCTGCTATGTGAGTGACAGGGGGCAGCGCCCCAACCCCCCTGATGGGCCCTGCTCTGTGAGTGACAAGGGGCAGCACCCCAACCCCCTGATTGGCCCTGCTCTGTGAGTGACAGGGGGTGGCACCGCAACCTCCCCATCGACCCTGCCTTGAGTGTGACAGGGGGCGGTGCCCCAACCCCCCAATCGGCCCTACTCTGAGTGTGACTGAGGGTGGCATCGCAACCTCCCGATCCGCCCTGCTCTGTGCATGACAGGGGGCGGCGCCCCAACTCCCCAATCGGCCCTGCTCTGAGCCTGACCAGGGGCTGCACCTAGGGATTGGGCCTGCCCTCTGCCACCCGGAAGCAGGCCTAAGCCAGCAGGTCGTTATCTCCCGAAGGGTCCCAGACTGCGAGAGGGCACAGGCTGGCCTGGGGACCCCCCTCCCCTCCCGAGTGCACAAATTTTTGTGCACCGGGCCTCTAGTCCTATCTAATAAAAGAGTAATATGTAAATTAACCATCACTCCATGACAAAGATGGCCCATAGTGGCCAGGGCGGGATGCTGGCGGCGTCGCCCTGGCAACTCAAGCCCAGTGTCCGAACGCCAGCTGCGCAGAGGGAGGGGAAGGGAGGGGCCCTGGAAGTGCAAAGGGAGGGGAGGGGCCTCGGGTCAGAGGCTGGGGTGAGGGACACTGGTGTCATTGCAGGCTGGGCGGAGGTCCCCTCTCCCCCTCCCCCCTCCCCCGTGCACAAATTTTGTGCACCAGGCCTCTAGTAAATGTTAATAATCTCAAATATGTGTTTAATGTTCTTTCATCCTGGGATTTTGTAAAGTCTATTGATCCAAGATCACATACGGAGTTCATCTTATATTTCTAGATATATAAATACATCTCCCAATTTAATTATATTAACCATTTTTGTCAGTTTTGTAAATATATTTAATGCGCTTGTATGTAAGGTTAAATTTAAGCAATGCAACAAATTTTTCTTCTTCTTCTTCTTCTTCTTCTTCTTCTTCTTTTTTTGCTTACCATGCACAAACATTCACTTTGTGCTAAAGACAGAGTAGTGAACAAGATATAATCTCTGTCTCCAGGAGCATGTTTTGCTAGGGAGTCGAAGTTAAATATCAAATTATACAATCAATTAAGTGTTTTAAAGGAGAAGTTCTGGGTTCAAAGAGTAGAAAATGAGGCACTATAGCATAGTTTGAGGCTGTCCAGAAATACTTCTTGGTGTATATTAGAGTAATGGCCACTGATGGATTATACTCTCTCTGTCCACATCCTTGTAAGGCTCCCTTCCTCATTGACTCCGGCCTTGGCCATGTGGTTAGCCTTGATCAATGAGACATAAACAAGTCATACTGTCCCTTACTTGCAGTCAATGGCTTGGTGTCCCTCATGTCTGGGGGCCCTTGCTGAAGGCTCAATGTCTGCCCTCCATCAGGACACAGTTTCAGTTCATGTCTTCCACCCACAAATCTAATGCCTTTTTTCTTTCTTCTTTCTTTCCTCTTTTTTTTTGGTTATTCCTCACCCGAGGATATTCCTCCCCCCCCCCTCTTTTTTTTAGAGAGAGAGTGGAAAGGAGAGGGAGAAACAGAAACATAGATTTGTTGCCTCTTGCACTCACCCGACCAGGGCTGGGGTATCTGCTACCGAGGTACGTGCCCTTGACCCGGGATCGAACCGGGACCCTTCAGTCAGCATGTGGACGCTCTATCCAGTGAGCCAAACCAGCCAGGGTTCTAACGCCTTTTCCGTCGTTAAGCACCTATCACTCAATCTGGCCGGAACTTTGGCAGTCTGAGGTGTGACCGCAACACAGCACCAATTTATTTATTTTTTTTATAACATAAAATAGAAACTAGTTTTATTTCTCTGGAAGAAGCAGATATCCATTTCGTAGCTGGGGCAAGCCACTTTGGGGACAGCAAAGGGGAAGAGCTGGGTGGGTCAGAGGAAGCTCTAGTATCTCTCCAGGGAAGCTACCCCTTT
>NW_005873297.1:2838-6492 GCF_000147115.1 Myotis lucifugus
AAAAGGCCTTGAGAGTTACTAGTTAGCACCGTCAGCTGCTAGAATTTCCGACGACTCGAAATGGCGACCTCTACTAAAAATTTTTTTTAGAGAGAGAGGAGGCTTACACAAAAAGGGAGAGAGAGAGAAGAGAGAGAGAGAGAGGATTGAGAGATGCTTTCCAGCTGGCTTTGAAAGAACGGAGCCCATAAGCCAAGGAATGAAGGTGTCCTTGAGAAGCTGACAAGGACACAGTTTGTCCCCTAGGCCTTCCAAAAGGAATGCAGTCTTGCAAACACCTTGATTTTAGGACTTCTGGCTTTCAGATTATAGAACAATAAATATTGTTTTAAGCCACTGTGTTTGTCTTTCCTATAGCACCAACAGGAAAGGAATCATGGATTATCATAAAGAGAAGTAGTTTTTAATTCATTTGCTGATTTATTTTAAAAAACCCCCACTATATTTACACACACTAAAAGGAAAAATTTCTCAATATTTTGATGATCCTTTTTTTCCTTCCATATACTTATTATTAATAGTTTTGCCTAAGCTTAACAATTTTCATTCTTTGAGGATATTTGGTGATTTTAAGAAGTAAAGCTGCTTGGTTTCAGTGTCTTTTAAATTTGGAGGTTATAAGCCAGCCATGCAAGAAATGCTAAAGGGACTGGTGTAAAAAGAAGAAATATCAAGCTCAGAAAGAAAACAGCCACACACACACACAAAAAGAAATGGCTACAAACAAGTACCTTTCAATAATAACTTTAAATGTAAATGGACTAAATGCTCCAACCAAAAGACATCGAGTGGCTGAATGGATAAAAAAACATGACCCATACATCTGCTGTCTACAAGGGACCCACCTCATTAGAAGGGACTCACACAGACTGAAAGTGAAGGGATGGAAAAATATCTTTCACGCAAATGGAAAGGAAAAGAAAGCTGGGGTAGCAATACTTATATCTGACAAAATACATCTCAAAGTGAAGGCCATAACCAGAGATAAGGAAGGCCACTTCATAATACTAAAGGGATCAATACAACAAGAAGATATAACCCTGGTAAACATATATGCACCCAATGCAGGAGCACCCACATACATAAGAAAACTTCTGGAAGATATCAGGGGAGAGATCGACAATAATACAATCATAGTAGGGGACTTTAATACACCACTGACATCACTGGATAAATCCGCTAGACAAAAACTCAGCAAAGAAACAGCAATCCTAAATGACTCACTAGATCAGATGGACTTAATTGACATCTTCAGAACACTTCACCCCACAGCTGCGGAATATACATTCCTCTCAGGTGCTCATGGGACATATTCAAAAATAGACCACATATTGGGTCACAAGCAAAGTCTCCACAAATTCAAGAAGATTGAAATCATAAAAAGCATCTTCGCAGACCACGATGGCATAATGTTAGAAATAAACTACAATAAAAACAACCCAAAATACTCAAACACTTGGAAGCTGAATAGCATGTTATTAAATATTGATTGGGTTACCGATGACATCAAAGAAGAAATTAAAAACATCCTGGACACTAATGACAATGAAAACACAACAATCCAAAACCTCTGGGACACAATGAAAGCAGTCCTGAGAGGAAAGTTTATAGCTCTACAGGCCTATCTCAAAAAACAAGAAAAAATGGTAGTCAATCATCTAACTCTACAACTCAAAGAATTAGAAAGAGAGCAACAAGAAAACCCCAGAGTGAGCAGAAGGAAGGAGATAATAAAGATTAGAGCAGAAATCAATGAAATAGAGACCAAAAAAACAATACAGAAAATCAATGAAACCAAGAGCTGGTTCTTTGAAAGGATAAACAAGATTGACAAACCCCTAGCCAGGCTCACCAAGAAGCAAAGAGAGAGGTCCCAAATAAACCAAATCAGAAATGATAGAGGCGAAATAACAACAGACCCCACAGAAATACAAATGATTGTTAAACAATACTACGGGTAACTCTACTCCAACAAACTAGACAACCTGGAGGAAATGGACAAATTCCTAGAAAAATACAACATTCCAAAACTCAATCAGGAAGAATCTAAAAACCTCAATAGGCCAATAACTATGGAAGAAATTGAAGCAGTCATCAGAAAGCTTCCAGCAAACAAAAGCCCAGGGCCAGACGGCTTCACAGGGGAGTTTTACCAAACATTCAAGGAAGAACTAAAACCTACCCTCCTCAGACTACTACAAAAAATTCAAGAGGAAGGAACACTTCCAAGCTCATTCTATGAAGCCAGCATCACCCTAATACCAAAACCAGGTAAAGACATCACAATGAAAGAGAATTACAGGCCAATATCCCTCATGAACATAGATGCCAAAATCCTCAACAAAATCTTAGCAAATCGGATCCAGCAGTACATCAGAAGGATCATACACCATGACCAAGTAGGATTTATCCCAGAGATGCAAGGATGGTACAACATCCGTAAATCAATAAATGTGATACATCACATAAACAAATTGAAAGAAAAAAACCACATGGTCATATCAATTGATGCAGAAAAAGCATTCGACAAAATCCAACACCCATTTTTGATAAAAACTCTCAGAAAGGTGGGAATAGAAGGATCATACCTCAACATAATAAAAGCCATATATGACAAGCCCACAGCCAACATCATACTCAATGGACAAAAACTAACACCATTTCCCCTAAGAACAGGAACAAGACAGGGATGCCCACTCTCACCACTCCTGTTCAATATAGTACTGGAAGTATTAGCCATTGCAATTAGGCAAGAAGAAGAAATAAAAGGCATCCAAATTGGAAAAGAGGAAGTAAAACTGTCCTTATTTGCAGATGACATGATATTATACATACAAAACCCTAGAGACTCCATCAAAAAGCTACTAGACTTAATACATGAATTTGGCAAAGTAGCAGGATACAAAATTAACCCCAAGAAATCTGAGGCATTTCTATACACCAATAGTGAACTTTCAGAAAGAGAGATTAGAAAAACAATCCCATTTACCATCGCACCAAAAAAATTAAGATACCTAGGAATAAACTTAACTAAAAAGGTTAAAGACCTCTACTCAGAAAACTACAAGACGTTGAAAAAAGAGATAGAGGAAGACATAAACAGATGGAAGAACATACCATGTTCTTGGATTGGTAGAATCAACATCATTAAAATGTCCATACTACCCAAAGCAATCTATACATTCAACGCATTTCCCATTAAAATACCAATGGCCTTCTTCAAAGATCTAGAACGAACTCTCCAAAAATTCATCTGGAATAAAAAAAGACCCCGAATAGCTGCAACGATCCTGAGAAAGAACAAAGTAGGTGGGATCTCAATGCCAGATATCAAGCTGTATTACAAAGCCACTGTTCTCAAAACTGCCTGGTACTGGCACAAGAACAGACATATAGATCAGTGGAATAGAATAGAGAGTCCAGAAATTAGCCCGAACCAATATGCTCAATTAATTTTTGACAAAGGAGGCATGAACATACAATGGAGCCAAGATAGTCTCTTCAATAAATGGTGTTGGGAAAACTGGACAGATATATGCAAGAAAATGAAACTAGACCACCAACTTACACCATACACAAGAATAAACTCAAAATGGATAAAGGACTTAAATGTACGACAGGAAACCATAAAATTCTAGAAGAATACAAAGGCAC
>NW_005873297.1:6680-27201 GCF_000147115.1 Myotis lucifugus
CTTACAAAAGAAGATAACATCCAATCAAAAATGGGCAAAGGATCTAAATAGACCCTTTCAAAAGAGGACATTCAGAAAGCCAAGAGACATATGAAAACATGCTCAAAGTCACTAATCATCCGAGAGATGCAAATCAAAACAACAATGAGGTACCATCTCACCCCTGTCAGAATGGCCATCATCAACAAATCAACAAACGACAAGTGCTGGAGAGGATGTGGAGAAAAAGGAACACTTCTGCACTGCTGGTGGGAATGCAGACTGGTGCAGCCACTATGGAAGGCGGTATGGAGGTTCCTCAAAAAATTGGAAATGGAACTCCCATTTGACCCTGTGATCCCACTTCTAGGAATATTTCCCAAGAAACCAGAAACACCAATCAGAAAGGATATATGCACCCAGATGTTCATAGCAGCACAATTCACCATAGCTAACATCTGGAAACAGCCTAAGTGCCCATCAGTAGATGAATGGATTAGAAAACTGTGGTACATCTACACGATGGAATACTATGCTGCTGTTAAAAAGAAAGAACTCTTACCATTTGCAACAGCATGGATGGAACTGGAGAGCATTATGCTAAGTGAAACAAGCCAGTCAATGAAGGAAAAATACCACATGATCTCACTCTTTCATGGATAATTAAGACCATTACAAACTTTTGAACAATAATAAATACAGTGGCAGAGCTGCCTCAAACCGATTGTCGGACTGCAGTGGGAAGGCCAGGGAGGGTTGGGGGGCAGGAGGGAGGGGAATAAGAGATCAACCGAAGGACTTGTATGCATCCATATAACCATAACTAATGGACATAAGACACTGGGGGGTAAGGGAGGGCAGGGGCTTGTCAAGGGTGGGGGGGAAAAAAGGACACTTATGTAATACCCTTTGTAATACTTTTAGCGAAAAAAAAATAAATAAAAAAATAAATAAATTTGGAGGTTATAAGTTTTCATTTTCAAGAATATCATTATGAATAATACATTAGAGCGTCAGTTTTTATTGATTTCTAGAAGGAGAGAGAAAGGGAGAGGGGAAGAGAGACAGAAACATCGATGAGAGAGAACCATCTATTGGCTTCCTCCTTCACATTCCCTACTGGTAATTGAGCCCTCAACTCCAGCTTGTGCCCTGACCAGGAATCGAATCAGCGACCTCTTGGTATATGGGACATTGGTGAGCTATTTTAAAGGCAATTTATAAAGATTCAATTAAAATGTGCAATTGTCACAAACTTTAAAATTGTTGATCTATATATTCTCTTTTACAAAGTTTTTAGATATTTTTGCCAATAAGAGATTGAATTCTTCCTCATTTTGCTTCCTAACTAATCACATTATGTTAGCAAAAAGAAATTGCATAATATTAACTTTTTTCTATAATGATAAAACACATAATCAGATACCAGAAATCTAATACTAAAAGGCCATAGACTACATAACCCATTTCGGATTAATCCGTGTATTAATCACTTCCTCTTCTTTGTCTCTCACAGTGCTCAAAGAAATTTGGTATAGTGTTTGTTATAATGTACACAGTTCTTGCTGAGGACAATGTGATTCTTTATCGTATTCCATTCTGTTCCATTCCATTCCATTCCATTCCATTCCATTCCATTCCATTCCATCCTATATATTGACTTAGAATTTCTGTTCATATAAATGAAGTACATGTTGATAATTGTGAAGTCTTCAGCCTTAGGGTATTATAGTTTGACTATTCTAAAACTGGGGAGTATTCCTAGAGAAAATTACTATTCTTCCTTTAAAATAAATACAGATCGACATTAAGATGAGACTAGAAGGAAGAGAGTTAAGTGAAAAGCATAGGGCAAACACAATATCTGGGTTGGAAACATATTAATAAGTAAGACTAAGTAAATATTAAGTTAATTTAAATAAATTAACCACTTTATTTGAAAGATGAAAGTAACTGATGTTCAGAGATATTGATAGCCCTAACCAGGTCACTGACTAATTAGTGGCAGTTTTAATGAAATGCAAATCTTCATTTAGATCTCTTTTCACCCATCTCAGAATCTAAGTGAGACAAGGAGCTTCCAAATACACAAAATGAAAATAGATTGCTGCATAAAGTCTTTATTAGTTGGCAAAAAATTTAAATATAATCATTAGAGTTCTTAGAAGTAGTGACAGAAAATGAAAATACCTTCACATCACAGATGAACATTATCTCTATATATCAAGTGGATAGTGTTTATTCTTCTACCGACTAGAGTTAGGGTTTATTTTCAAAGACGATTTTGCAAAATTGACACCAGGGCAGTACTTTGACATGGTTTGCTTTAAAACACATTTAAACATATGGCTAAGAGGTTTAGAGAATATTTCACTGTTGAATACATTTCACATTGAATTAATATAAATTAATTGCATTAGTAGTAAATTGAATTACTTGAATTAATAATAAAATATTATGAGCACCATGTGAACATAACATAGAAAGTCTTCTTAGTGGTTCACACAGTCTAGAATCAAGCACATTAGATTGAAATTAACGTAGATATAATACAATAAATGTCAATCATGAAGCCTAAATAATTACATGCTCTCAGAAATCAAGTGTTGGAGTCCTCATTTGTGCTTGATGCCAGATTTCCCTTGCACTTCGAATCAACCTTCCCTTTCCATATTTTGTGCAATGGAATTAAGGTTTAACACAATTGTCTAGAGGATTTTTGCCACTAATCAGTAATACAATGACAGGTCTATCTATAGATAATGAAATATTTTCCTTCATTTAGAGAGACTTCATTTTATTCTTTCTATTTGTGGATTAGATAACTTAGGTGAGTTTTGGTTTAGGGGAACAATGTAGTGAATTTATCATTTCCAACATTTAGGGAATAATAAATGGTTGGTGACTTATACAATTTTCTCTTTTTATCTGATGACCGTTCCCTCCCTCAGTGTGCTATCTCTATAGTTTTCACAAAGTGATGCTAATTCATGGTCATGCACATGATTTTTTGAGCTAGAGTTTGTTTTTCTTGCTAATAGGTCATGTGAGGTGTATATATTCAAAAGTTAGTGATAGTGCTGTAAATTTAAGGAATATTATAATTTTACTTTGAGAAGAGTGGTGAAAGTAAAGGTAGTAGTTCTGCACTCATCAATCCTATCTAATGACAGAGCACTTCATAATGTATGATGTACTATGAACGCTTTATAAGATCAGAAAGGGTCTTTACTATGTTATCTACATATTGCAAGAATTGAAGAAATGCCTTTTGAGTAGGAGATAAAGTTTCTTGTTCAGTAGCAGGGGAAACTGTATTCTCTATTGAGGCAGAAGAAGGTTGTGGTGTTTGTGTATTTGGGGGTTGTTGTGTTGATGTCATAGCAAACAGGTCTGTGGTGCCAGTATTTTCTCTTGCAGATGTGGTGACAAAAATCTGAGTAGGTTCCACATCTGGAGAGGGAGTAGTTTTGACAGAATTAGATGTGAGATTTATAAGTGGAACTTGGGTGGTAGCCTCTGAAGTATTATTCTCAATGACGGTGTTATTTTTATCTAAACACTTAGGGGACCAGTAATGTTTTTGGCCTCTGTATCTTTCCCACATGGAAGGTAAAGGTCTGTAGTATCTGCGGTGATGAAGAAAGTGATAGAATTGTGCCCTGTCAGGTCGAAACTGAGAATGAAACGGTGATTGGTGGTCTAATATATATCCACGATGGTCATGATTCCTTCTGTGATATATGTTCCATTCCTTTCTTTGACCTTCACTGACCTAAAGAAAAGAAAGAAAATGCATTGATTTATCAACTAGGGGATACTAATGAAGTGTGATGAGCAGTATTTGTGTAGTTTTGGGAGTAGAAGTGAGTTTGCAGTGAGTTGAGTCATTATCCTTCTAATTTCACCAAATCTCAATAATGCCTTGCTATTAGAGAGTTGCTTTTTGTCAATTGTTTTATTCCTACTTCACTAAGATGGATATATACCTGTGGGTTCAAACCTAGAGAACTAGCTATATCTGCCCTTTTTTGCTTGTATTTCTCATCTTTCTGATAGAAAATTATCAAGTTACTGCCTGAGCAAAAGGCCTCTCCTGCTGCCATCCTTTGTCCATGAAATTTCAGTCAAAGACATTAAACTGAGATCCAGAAGTCCTTTCTTAATCACACCCTCATATCTATGATCATCAAAAAACAAAAAATGACAAAAACCCAAACAATCAACTTAACAAATATCCCAACTCAACTTCATAGCCTACATAGTGTAGGAAACTTAGTGTTTAGAATTTTCAAATCGGAGAAAGAACTTTAGCTATTACCTTTTAACTTTATCATTGTAAAATTAGAATTACAGAAAGTCAGGGACCCATGAATCCTATGATACTGTAGAAATTTTTATTGTTTATTCATTTTGTCTAAATAGAGGACCTACAGCTTTTATGATTGCTCAAAGGTCTCACATCTGAAAAGGATACTGATCTTGCCCAACTGTACATGTGATACTTGATCTTTTTCTAATACACCTCCTTAGTGGTTGTCCAGGCCACGCTTGACAACTTCTTCTGATTGGAAACTCACTACTATATTTCCCAAGGTGGCGTGCTAGACTCTAGCAGCTAGAGAGTTCTTGCTATGGAATAAAAGTCGTTTCTTGAGATTTCCATTTTTAACTGAATAGAGACTTATTTCTTCACGTTTCCATTCTTGGTTTTAATTCTATGCTTTGGCAGTACATGGAAGATTTTGGAGCCCTCCAAAATTTAAAAATACCTACCATGCCATCTGGGTCTATATTCTGCAAGATAAACATTCTTAGCTCTGTTAACCATGGCTGACATTATTCAAGTTAGAGTACATCACTATTTTAGTTTCTTTAAAAAAATTCTTTTTATTGATTTCAGAGAGGGAGAGGGAGAGAGAGAGAGATAGAAACATCAATGATGAGAGAGAATCAATAGCCTGCACTGGGGATTGAGCCCACAACCCAGGCATGTGCCCTGACCAGGAATCTAACCGTGACCTCCTGCTTCATAGGTTGATGCTCAACCACTGAGCCACACCAGCTGGGCTGTTTTAGTTTCTTATCTCTAAACATATTGCAATTTGTCTATGTTTTTTTTCTGTATTCCATTCATATTAGAATTTTAAATGATTAATTATATTACTTTAAAGCAGGAAAAGAAATTTAACATAAAGGTAAAGGGGCACCTCCCAAAGTTTTAAGCAAGAAGAAGTCACATTTTTCCTCTCGATGATTTCCACAAGAACCCTTTTTTTCGGCCACCAAATATATAAATCATTCCAGGCCCACACTGTAAAGCTGTCTCCAGAGACAGAATTTAGCACAAGCAACAAGACAACCTCTGAGAGACTTAGCAGTCATTCAGCTAAGTTAGCTTCCTCAGAGACTAACACACACCCAGACTAAAAAATGACTTCAGAAAGCATTGTTTAGAAACTTAAATTATCCAAGACATTTCAATTCCTATTCAAGAACATCCACAGTTAAAATAATGACTTCTTGCCCTAACTGGTTTGGCTCAGTGGATAGGGCGTGGGCCTGCGGACTGAAGGTTCCCAGGTTTGATTGTGGTCAAGGGCATGTACTTTGGTTGCGGGCACATCCCCAGTGAGGGGTGTGCAGGAGGCAGCTGATCAATGTTTCTCTCTCATCGATGTTTCTAACTCTCTATCCCTCTCCCTTCCTCTCTGTAAAAAATCAATAAAATATATTTTAAAAAATAATAAGTTCTTATCCACATAACTTTGATGGTTTTGCATAGATCTCTTATGGAAGAACATAGAATTCCGGAATCTGTAACTGAATCTGGGATGTTCCCCTGATCATTGAACCTCTCAGGAGATTCCATCCATTAGAGGGCAGTAGGTTTCTGAACATAAAATTTGCAGGTCAAATTGATCAAGTGAATCTTTTCCTGAGATTCAGTATACAACCCAGATAAACACAAAACCTCTCTGATTAAAGTGGCATGGGGTGCCTTGCATCCCACCAGCTCAGTCCTCCCTTCCGAGGTGGTCTCTGAGGATGGTGTGAAGAAATTCCAAATCTTTAAAAAATATTTTATTTTTAAATTCCAGTTTACATTTATTATTATTATTTTTATTAATTTCAGGTGTATAGCATAGTGGTTAGAAAATCATATACTTTACAAAGTGACGCCCCAATATTTCCAGTACCCACCTGGCACGGTACTAAGTTATTATAATATTTTTCCCTATGCTGTACGTGACACCCCCGTGACTATTTTATAACTACTAATTTGTACTTCTGAATCCCTTCACCTTTTTTGCCCAGTCTCCTAAACTCCCTCTGGCAATGAGTCTATCAGCCTATTTCTGTTTTGTTAGTTCATTTAAGAAGGACTTCCAGCTCTTACAGGAGCACGTTTGAAACACACTGCAGCCAATGGGGGTTTGGGTCTGTTTTGCATTTGCTATTAAATAACTGAGTGACTTTGGGCAAGTCACTAATTTCACTGGATCTCAGTTTACTCATTTAGAAAATAATTCAGATTAGGTTAAATTCCAGATCCAAAATTATTATTGCATGACTAATATGCATTGAAATAGGTATGCTGTTCATTTCCTTAATGAGATGATGAACTTCATGAGGGGGCAGGAACTTGTTTTGTTAATCCCTGTATGCCCAATATGTAGAATTTATACTTGGCACATAACAGGCACCATTAGATATTTATGGAATGAATAAATGCATGAATTGATAATAAAGAAATTTTTTTATTGAATAAAATCTTAATATTTAAAGGTATTTATTAGGATGTGAAAAAGTTTCAGCTATTAACAGTATCTATGATGTTTTAATATGAAGCAAATAATTAAAATTCTATTTTAATGCTAGCTTAGCATAGAAAAATTTGTTTTTCAATCCTCATCCGAGGATATTTTTCCATTGATTTTTAGAGAGAGTGGAAAAGAGAAGGAAAGACAGAGAGAAATATCGATGTGAGAGAAATACATTGCACATGCCCGAACCAGGACCCGATATACGCCTTTGACCAGAATCAAACCCGGGATCCTTCTGTCCACAGGCCAATGTTCTATCCACTGAGCCAAACCAGCTAGGGTGCATAGAACTTGTTTCAAATAACCAGTTTGACTAATTATTACGATTGACAGTTATAGATGCCTTTAACAAAACTTGTTGATTAGAATTGGGTTTAGGCAAACTTGAGAGGGGGAGGAGTAGAAAATGCCTTCTAAACGTTTGAACGTAATAACTGAAGTATGGAGGTGCTGATAATAAATATGGATAGGCCAGGCAGAGTGTGTTAAAGATATCCTCATTTGCCTGTTCACATGCTATATATATTTGTAAAAACCTTTTTTTTTTTTTTTACAAATATGACTTTATTTAATTCCTTAGCAACACCAGAAGGTGAGTACTATTATTATCCTCATTATACAGATGAGAAAACTGAATCCCAGAGAGATTAAGTAAATTTTAGGAGAATGTGTGTCCATAGGTAAACCACACTCTTTGGGAGAGTGGTGGAAGAGAGGAAGAAGAGGTGAGGAGTGAGGGGAGAGTGGGCTGGTGTAGAGAGGGAGAGGTGTAGAGAGGCACATGACACCTGGAGCCAGAAAGGAAGGGTAGGAGGAAGCTGAAAATTCCCCAAATAACTATAGGAATGCTAAAATTTGGGGGTTGAAGGAGGAGGAAAAATCAGGCCATAAAAGAAATACAGAAATAGAAAGGAAGAGAACTAGAAGAGCACAAGGTCAAAATGGCTTTTACTTGAAATTAGGAAGCACACTAAATGTCTTCATTTTTGGTTACTAGCCTCTTTTTATGATCATTTGAAAACCTGTAATTTTTTTCCAAAGAAGAAGGAAGCAGTATATTTAAGTAATGTTTAACAGGGCTCCTATCTGATTCCAGAATACATCCCCTCAATCTTTTTGGCAGCATCTGAAAGAAAGCAACCAGACTATCTGCTCCCTAAACTCATTCCATAAAAGCACAGTATGTTATTGTTAGAACTCCAGGGCTGATCTCCGATTGTGAGCTGGTGCCACACTCTGGTACATCCATTTTCTAAGGACCAAGTCAAGGGATTCCTGAGCCACCTCCCCATATTCAAGGTCTTTGGAAATTCTTCCTCTCACTGGAAGCATTGGAGAATTGGGCGGTTTTATTTATCCTGAACTGTGGAAGGGGTGGTTCATTAAGTGCATGGATTTATAGGAAGTACCTTGAAGGGCCTCCTTAAAATAAAGACCGGGCTTTAGTCATTCCACAGCTGCACAATGATTTGTGTTGATTGGAATAACATTTCTTTCCACCTAGAGGTTTTTAGTAACCAAAGTAGTAAGTAAAATTTGACTTATTAAAAAGCTAATATCACCAGGCATATTCGACTTGAAACTCTTAACAACTGGCATATAAATAGAAATTATAACAATCTTATAGTCAACATTTTTACATCTATGCAGTGCTGTACATTTTATTTATTTATTTATTTATTTTTTTTTATTTTTTTTATATTTTATTGATTTTTTACAGAGAGGAAGGGAGAGAGATAGAGAGTTAGAAACATCGATGAGTGAGAAACATCGATCAGCTGCCTCCTGCACATCTCCCACTGGGGATGTGCCCGCAACCCAGGTACATGCCCTTGACCGGAATCGAACCTGGGACCCTTCAGTCTGCAGGCTGACGCTCTATCCACTGAGCCAAACCGGTTTCGGCGAGTGCTGTACATTTTATAAATGCATGTGTTCTCACTTACTTTTCAACTGCCTAGTGAAGCATATACTGTTATTCTATTTTCACATTGGGCAATTGGGGCCCTATAGATAGGTTGTAACTCAGGCTCATCTGGATGTTCAGATGATAAGCTTAAACTCACATCTTCTGAGCCCAATTTCAGTGCACTCTTTGCTAGAACCACAGAAATTAGCACTAGGTCCAGAGAAAAACCCAAGATTTTTTTGTGAGGCAATATTATGTGGTAAGTGGGGAAATATGAGAGTATCTAAGAATATGTTCTATCTACCAATAAGGTATCTACTTTTTTAGTCATAATATTCTGAGGCTATTCAGCTTCATGCAACAAATCTACATTCTACTTCTTGACCCTTCTTTCAAATTTGTCAAAATAAAAGTGAACAAATACATATAGGTATATAGCCTTAGAGGCAAATATGGTTACTTATTATTCCACTATGCATCACCTTGAATCATTATTAATTTAATCTTCTTTTCTAAACCAACCCTAAATATCTTTTTTTAAAAATTTTTTAAAAATATATTTTATTGATTTTTTACAGAGAGGAAGGGAGAGGAATAGAGAGTTAGAAACATCGATGAGAGAGAAGCATCGATCAGCTGCCTCCTGCACACCCCCTACTGGGGATGTGCCTGCAACCAAGGTACATGCTCTTGACCGGAATCGAACCTGGGACCCTTCAGTCCGCAGGCTGATGCTCTATCCACTGAGCCAAACCAGTTAGGGCAACCCTAAATATCTTAAAGATAGAGTCCATTTTGTAATCTCTTTGTTTTTGAAACCATGCTTTCCTGTTCCCTTTTGTAGTTCCTCCATTTTCTCTATCCATATCCAATCTCTTTGGGTGATCTCATAAGGTCCCATGTTTTCATATATGTTCTAAATACAGACGTCACCCCTTGACTTCTTTCTGAACTCCAGACAGTGTATTTCTGATTGCCTCTTAACGTCTCCTTGTAGAAGTCTAATAGTCATTTCACATGTGACATGTCTGAAACGTAGCTCTTTTGTTCATTTCTTTCTTTTACTATACACCAACTGCAGCAGGAGTTATGGTAGATGTAATCACCAAAATATACCCTCATGGTTTGTTTTAATTGCTGACATTTAGTGCAAGTCACCATTTTCTCTTATGTGGGCCACTGCTATAGTTTCTTGACTGGGCTTTACCTCAACTTTTGTCTCCTACAATTCATTTTCTCTTCAGACCCAGAGTCATGTCACTCTCATCATCTTGAGGCGTTCTCATATACTGAGACTCCATGTTTTACCCTAATGAGGCCCTACAGGATCTGTTTTCTGCATCTCTATCTGATCTCATCACACCCATGATAAAGTTGGTGCTACATCAATATCAATTGAGTGAACAAATAATTTCCTTTTGGTTTAATTATCCATTGTCTTATGTGCCACAGAAAACAAAAGATATCAAGCTTCTTGGAAATAGAAAATTGCACGTTGTACTTTTGAAGTCTCAAGTATAGACACTAGATGTTTGTTATTGATACACAAGAATAGAAGTTGTTTGGGTGGACACTTACTTTGAAGCAAGCACTGAGTGCACAGATGCACACTAGCAGTGGCAGAGTTTTCATCTTTTCCTATTGGCTCCTAGGAAAAGCAGAAGAATGGATCACTATTAGTTATATTATTGTGGCACCGGGGCATATTTTGGTAAATGACTAAATATTGTTAGAAAGTACAGTTTAAAAGAGAAATTGTTTCTGAAAATGGTTTATATATGTCTACTCCATAGCGGAGAGGCAAAATTCAAACTAATATACATTTTTTTTGAGAAAGCAGTATAACAAAGTCAAGAAAGTCTTATTGTAATTAACTTGAATGAAAATTTTCTACTGATACTAAAGATTGCCTAGAAAGGGCAAGATCTTAGGAAGTTTAGCAATAAGAAAGGAAATAATTTTATTCTTATTTCTATTCTAATTGTAGAAGTTTCCTGTTAGGTGAACCATTATACAAACTACCTGATATTTACTAAACATGGTTTTGTAAATGTTTTATAATATTCTTTTATTATTATTTTTTCATGAGATTCTTTTAAATAAGACAGATGCTTCCTGTTTCTATTATCTGAGGCTGTTACTTAGGACAAAAAACCTGTCAAACAGACTTGTCCTGAAACTTCATTCTACTGAAGATCTTGCCATTTGATGCCTTTTTTCTAAATTTCTAAAGAACAGGAATCATGTTTTATTCATTTTTATATAAGTATGCTTAGCATATAGTACAGATTTAATAAAAATTTTTAAAAATAACTACTTCCAAAATATCATTTTACTTTTTGGCTATGTATTGGATGAGGGGAGAATAAAGGAAAGACATGGCCTTTTATTTTTCTTATTTAATCATGTATACAATATATACAGGTCAGTTTGATTTCAGAAAACAAAATAAAGGTTATTATCTAGGAAGAGTATATATTAGGGCAAGTAAATTAGATACACTTCATAATATAGCCTTGTGGTTTATCAAACTGGTATTAGAGTCAATCACACTTGTTTTAAATCCCAGCCCTGCTATTTAGGTGTGACTTTGAGTGAGTTGCAGTTTTACATGTTAAGATTGCCATGAGGATCCACTGGAATAATATAAATTCCAAATTGTACTGAGGACAATGTGCAGTCCACGGTAAAGTCTCAGTAGTGGTTATGAGTATAGTACTAGTATATCAAGAAGAAAAATGTCTTGTCCAATTGGAGAAAGAAATTCTTGTTATTTTATCAGGTTACTAACATACTATCAGATTGTCTTCTTTTGTTGTCAAGATTAAACAGTATTCCCCACAGATAACATTTTCTTCAAATAAACACAGGAGTTGAACCTGCTATGATGTAGTTTAACAGCTCACAAGAAGAGAAAAGAATATTAGCATCACGACTGCTATTACTTAATGTATATATATAACTTGAAAGCTGCTTAGTTTACATTAAAATATATTAGTACCCAATACCTCTAAAATATTCATATACCTGGCCTGGTGTGACTCTTTCTTCTTAGGTTGTTCTGTCCAATTGATTACCTTCAGCTGATCCTTTTGGGGTAGTAACTGGAAGCAGAAGAGGAGAAAGCACAGGAGGATTTTCAGGTTTTATAGTTTTCCAGTTGAGTTCTTTTTGGGAAATGGGAAATTTATTAGATTTAGATAAGGTTACTTCTGTCAAAGAATTTGATTTCAAAGACAAAGAAAGGATAGTTGTAATTTGTTGAGGTTGACAGTAGCCCTTTGTGCATCAGTTTCTTCCTAATGAACATAGTGTCATTAAGAGGTTCTCAATGAATAATTTACTTGATTAATAGTAGTGTGATAGTGATTGATGACACTTAAGTAGACTCGACCAACTGTGGCCCAGGTCTTCCAAGCAGGAACAGATCTTCCACCCTTTCCGGGTGGCCTCTCAGAGTAAGCAGAGGGAGTGCCCTCTGACAGTTCTTGTGATAGAGCACCTAGAAATATGATGTAGCAAAGGGCAGGTTAAAAAAATAACAAAATACTAAATACTGGTGAAGAACAATTGCTTTAGAGCTGAAAGATAAACATTTAATTTTTTAATATGCAAATTTTAAAAAAATTTGATTTTTTATTTTGAAAAATATCCAAACATACAGAAAAGTGAAGAGAGTAGTATAGAGCACAACCATGCACTCATTCCCTAGATTTCACAGTTGTTAACATTTTGCTTTAGATGCTTAATATTGATTGTTTTGCTGAAATATTTTAAGGTAAATTACAGAAATCATGAAAGTTAATGTGTAAATATTTCAGTATTTACCTCTAAAACTTCTTTTTTTTATAACATAACACAAGCAACATCTAATAACATTAATAATTCACATATAAATCTAAAACTCAGTTTATAGTAAAATTTCCTGAATTTTGCCAAAAGTATTTTTACTTGTTTTATTTTAACTAGGACTCAAATAAAGACCATACATTACATTTACTTGTTATGTCTCTATTTTATTCTAGAACATTCTTCTCTCTTTCCCCCAATGATATTGACCTCTTGAATGTGTAGACCAGTTGTCTTATAAATAATTATCCTTAGAAATAAATTTAAAAACAACTTTTCTAAAGGTTTCAAAAATTAAATATTTCTACTATGTAAAATTGTTGAACTGGAATACAATGTTAAAGATGTGATTCCACTCCTAGGCAGTCAATTTGTTCTTTTTCACATATGGTCTCTGAGGGCAGGTTCAATTATATTGTTTGGGTTTGATTCCTGGCTTCTCCACTTAGTAGCAATGTAATATTTGGTAAGTTACCTAATTTCTCTACGTCTCACTTTTCCTATCTGCAAAATAGGGCTGGCATCTACCTTACAAAGTTGCTGTGATAATGACATTAGATAATTTAAAGGGTCTTATATTGTGCTTCTAAATTATAGGCTCTCAGCTATTGACTTGCTATCAGTGGGAAGTAGTTTTGATATAGCACTTAGTAGCTATGGGTCATAATATCAATTTCTTTCCCTCTTTTTTCTTTTTTGCTACTAACCTTGATATATATTTCCAATATGCTTGTTATGGTCAAATTGTGTAGTAGAATTTTTATTGATTTAAAACAAATTTTTCTGAGTTCATGGCTTTTTTAGAACAATTCTCAAATCACCTTAAGTTAGTGCTCACTTAGTTGATTATAACAACCTAATACATTAATAAGGTTTTCAGAAATTTCTAATTATTTCCAGTCTTGATTCAATCCTGAAAGCAACAGGTTCAATTTTCTTTAAATATTGGGAAAGCATAAGAATAACTGAACATATTATAATTTGATCCAGTGCCTTTCAAGTCTTATTTTCCAATAAATAATGAGTATCACTTATCCTTTTAATGTTCTTGCAGTTGGCATTTTAGGAACTCATGAGCATGCAGCAGCATACGTAAGTTATACACATTTTAGCCCCAACCTATGGAAATGACTAACATACAGACTATAATCACCATTATGTTATAGTATTTTCATTTAGCACTGGGTGTTGGGACACGGGGCATAACATGATAACCTCAAAGTGTACCTACTGCTCACTGAATTCTGCTTTCCTGCAGTAAAAAAGATACAGCTGATTTTCTGCTCTTCACTACCCTCTCACCTTCACATCAAAATACTTTATAGATGGGAAAAAAGTTTCTTAACTAATTCAATCAGGACCAGATGTTGGTTAATTGAAAAGTCCATTAAAGCAAAATTCATAGTAGAAGGTTTTTATCAACCTTCTTTCTACTCTGTTCCCCAGCCCCATAGATTTTTGAGATTACTTTATGCTTTTTAATCCTTTATAAAAACAAATTAGAATATGGAGAACATCAATTATTTCACTCAATGCATTAATACAGCTGTATCAATACAAATTTCAGAATTTGTTTTTATAATTTAAAATCTATCTTTTTTTTTAACGAAATTTGATAGTTGACTTCCTTTAGTTTTTAGAAGACCTTTGCAGGATGGGAGAGTCTATGGAATTCACTTTCAGGTTTAGATGAATAATCTGAATTTAAGAGTATGAGAATTTGGCAATGGCACAATGGAAAATTGACCTAGTGGAAAGTCCTGTCTCAGCCTTGGCTAGCTTTGTTAGGGACCATATAATCTAACTTATGTCTGTATATTCAAGAAAAAGGAGAGAGAGTTATGTGCACCATCTTCCGTTTTGATTTTCTGCTATTATCAATCCTAATATTTAAATGTGCCTCAAGTCTTTTTTTTTCAAAGTACTTCCATATAGTTCATAATTATCAATGATCTAGAACAACCATTAGAAGCAAATATAGTGTTCTGGGAATCTGCTGGGGACACTCATTTTTCTTAATGTAACAAAGCCAGTGGACTAACAATAGATAATGGTGACATTGAAATGTTCTCAATACTGCTTTCTCTAAGTATGTTTATTAGGGAAGGTTAGATAAATAGTTTGTACTTCCCAGTAAAATGCCTCATTTGGCATTTTCCATTTCCCCCACATAAGTTAGTTCATCAATCTTCCTTTGTCATGACTAGACCTTTTGTGTCAGCTATGTACCTTTGGCTTCAGGTTCATAAAACTAACCCTTGTTAGCCTGGAGATCACTTTCTTCTGCTTCTTCTTTTTATTATTTTGAGGTTTCATTTTGATTATTTCTTTCTGGTTTGGGTTCAGCAAAACCTCAGCTAAATCATTCCTTTGAGTAAGGCTCTTCTTCATTGAAAGAAATTACAATTATTTTTGTAATTGCCATGTCTAGCTCTGGAGTTTTAGGCCTACTGGAAAGATGGCATTTTGTATTGAAATAGAAGACAAAGACACGGAATGAAAAGGTCTTGGACTAAAAGGGCAAAGAAAGAAACATATCATTCTATAGGGGATATAGAAGGACCAGAGGGCATTCATTCTCTGTCCATAGCTAGTCCTCGCCGTAAAAGAATTGCTAAGGTTGAGTTATGGAGTGGATTAACAGCATTTGTATTCATTAACTTATTATTTTAATGCAGATTTTAATAAACAGAACAGTAGATGAAAAGGAAATGATTTCTGGCATATTCTGGAATCCAGTGAAGTTTTGTAAAAGATAGAATCTTACTTCCCAAACACAAGAGAAGGGTTGATTCATGTCTGTGATGAAAATGTGCCGGGGTGGGGGTTGGGGGGAGGACGGGTAGAGGAGGCTGGGGGAAGGTCATTGGGGAAAAAAGGAGACATATGTACTACTATTTGTAATACTTTAAACAATAAAATTAAATTAAAAAAATAAAATAAATAAAGAATGACAATAAAAAAAAGAAAGAATAGGTTTTAAAATGTGGTATAGTCTTCTAAAGACTGACATGAAAATATTTTCTTCTTTAGATTTTAATTTTTTTTCCCCAGGAAGAGATAAAAATACTAAAAGAAATGTTATGGAATATAGTAAGATGTTTGTAATTCCAAATTCTATGTAATAAAATTAAAAAAAATGATCCTTTGTCTAAGCAATTGCTGAGAAAAAGATTGTGTTTAAATTCCATCTGACAGATTAGGTGAACATGACAAAGAAGGAGAGACTCAGAATTTATTTTCAATTAAAACAAAACAAAATGGAGATATCTTATTAAAGAGATACAGTTGCATGGAAATACTAGAAATCCATAATTTTTAAAATTTATTTTGTGCCACATGTAGGAAAGGAAGCAAGAAGAGTTCTGAATGCGCAGAAATCTTTTCTCTGATTAGCTGAGCACAGTGAAAAAAGAGAAGGAAAGATACTCACAAAGGTAAAATCATCTTGCAATGATTTTAATGCTGTTTCTCCGTAGTCATAGAAAAATGGACTCTCATATGTCTCAGGAAGAAACTTGTTCTCTGAGTAAAGAAAACAAATAATAAAGAGAGGTCTATTTAAGATTATGAAAAAATTACAAAATGAAATGTGTATTATAATTTAGGTTTAGTGAAAATGGTAACCAATTTATTACTAGAGTACAGTGTGATAAACCATAGCATATGGACCTAATTTGGCCTGTTGCTTGGCTTTGTACAAAATAAATGAATAATGGTGTTTACATTTTTAAAAGAGTGTAAAAACAAACAAACAAACAACAGAAAGTACCCATAAAGGCCTAAAATATTTACTCTCTGGCTCTTTACAGAAAAAGTTTGCTGCTTCCGGTTTTAACTAGAGGAACTTAAAAAAAATTCATTTTACCATTTGATATTTGGGCTTGTCTATTTTTAAAAGTCTTTTAAAAATACAGCAAATATTTTCTGGAAAATGTTGGTGTATTTCTATAGCAATTTGTGTTCTATTGGGCTCTGTATTCAATTGTGTGGGCTCTGCCCTTTGATTTACTAGCTGTGTGACTTTATGTAAGTTATTTAACTCTTCAGAGATTTAATAATATGTGTCTGATTTTCCTCATAGTAATATATGTACATGATTATGGGATATAACTTATGTTTTTTTTCATGAAGATTAAATGTGTTAATGAGTATTGCATATGTAGCAGGATCTGGTACAAAATAAATGCCCAATAAATGTTAGCAATTTATATCTGTAAATTGTTAGGTGCAAACATTTCAGAATTATGGCAACAAGGAAGCAGGTTCACCATGCAATGCAGTATAGTTTTTCACGGCATCCATGTTTCTGCTCAATGGGAAAATTTGGAAACCCATTAAAAAATTTGTCTTCCCACTCAAGGTTGTGGAAATTAACTCATAACAGTGTCACAGGTGTGCAGACAACACTTGCAGCTGCCTACAGACCTTGGCACAGAGTTCAAAGTAGAGAAACATGTAAAACCACAGCAACAAAAAAAGAAAGAAAAAAGCTGCTTTCAGATTGAATAAAGCAAAATTAGCAATATTTCATAGATCTTGCCAGTGTACTTGGTACAGGGTCAGTAAAAATTGTGGTGTCTTCTGGGGTAGTAAAGAGCAGAGGAATCAGATGAAGTAGTGGAAATAGGACTCATGGTGATTTCAATGGTGATTGCAGTGTATACTGGTGATCTGGGGGCAAGAGCGGTGATGGAGGCTGGAGAGTTGCTACATGGAGGCAGCTGATAGGGAGCTGGTGGCAGCAGGGGTTGAAGGAGCAGATGTTGGGGCTGGAAATGATAGCATCAGCTTGAAGAGACACAGTGTGAAGAACAGCAGTGGTGGTGGCAAGGGAGGTGCTGGTGGCTTCCGTGGGTATGACAGGGAGGACAGCAATAGCTGTGGCTGCCTGCGTGGCACTAAAAGAAGCAGATGTTTGAAATCATTTTAGTGGTTGTTTTCTTATGCTGGACTGGCAGGCCTTTTGCACACTGATCTTCAAGGCTCATAAAACCTATCGCTCTGTTGAAGCAGTTTCCTGTTTTAGGGGAAATGGCTTGTTAGTAAGGAGCTGAAGCCTTTGTTGTGTTCTATGGCAGCATTTTACTTGTCTTCCAGCTGAAGGACAGAGCTTTCAGACTGTCCTTTACTTCTTGGCCTTTCAACATATTTACTCTGCTGGTGTATTCAGTGTTTGTCTTTCTTTCTTTCTTTCTTTCTTTCTTTCTTTCTTTCTTTCTTTCTTTCTTTCTTTCTTTCTTTCTTTCTTTCTTTCTTTCTTTCTTTCTTTCTTTTGACTTGGATTATCCAGTAAATATTTTAGAGAAAGACCTGGATACTTTTAAGGATGTATATAAAAATCCTTAAGTGTAGAACTATCGTATTACTTCACATTCTTTTGAAAATATGAGGTTTTGTGCATCGGGCTTGCTCAAGTCAGAGTGGAGGTTTTAGAGAGAAAATTGTACAAATACACACAGAAGTGGGTTTACAGTGAAATTAATAATGGTTAAGCTTCAGGGCTGGTCATTTGCACAGGGCTCACTGTTTGGGAATGACCCTCACTCGCCTTTCCAACCTGCCAATTGGTTTGAATGTCAAGATTGATGATACCACACATACCAGGAGAATATGGAAAGGTTTACCACTCATAATAGTGAGACTTTCTAGGGATATTGGCATCAGTGGAAGCTGGTTCAGTTGGCTTGAGAGAAGCAAAGAGAATAAGTTGGGCCTTTATGGTGGTTAGGGGTGGGTCTGGGGAAGAGTTCTCAATAGGCTTGGGGTTTGTGAAGTTTGGACTGCCCTTAAGCACTGAAAGACATGACATGCACACTGGTCTTCTTATCTTGATTGCCCAGATATGGTGTAGGTAGGAAAGAGGGATTTAAATGATGTCAATAGTCAAACATCAAAAATGAAGTCAGCCTCTTTATTACAGAAGGACACTTAGCAATGTGGTCATATGATTTGGCAATATTTGCTGAAATAATATATTTAACAATGACCACTGCCTTTTCCCTTTTCAAATTCCCTTCTGTCTCATTTCCCTTTATGTCTAGTGGCATTGTAAATGATGCTGCAGGCATTTTACAGAACAGATTATGAGAAGTTGAGATGGGAATATGTTTAGTTAGAATATAGTAGAATATATTTATGTGAGTCAAAATCATTTTTAAGTATAGTTAAATTATTGCTAGCTTTTCCAGTGTAAAAGAAGATCCTAGAAATAATTCTATTGCCCTCTGTGTTAACCTACGTGGCATTGTGATATGAATGTGCAGGGACAAAGGTCATATCAGAGTAAGAACCTATTTTAAGGTACCTAGCACCAAAAGAAATTTGGGTAGAGGAAGATAAATACTGTTTGAAAGGTACAGAGCCAGAAGTGAGTCTGTGCAAAATTCTTCACTCATCAAATATGTAAAACTATAAAGAGAAGCTTTAGTTTTCACTGATTCCTAGTCAAAATGGATTAATAATATCAAAGTGGGCATATCATAGTTTTCATATCCATAGGTTTGTGGCCTAGCAAATGTGTAGATAAATCTCAACTTTGACACTTTTAGGCTGTAAAGTGAGAGATAATAATAGTTTTGAGGATTAAATGAGCTAATATTTATAAAGCTCTTAGTGATTAGCAGTACTGTACAAATCCTATAAAATAAAGAGGTAATATGCAAATTGACCACCATGCCCTCACACAAGATGGCTGGCAGGGGCGGGAAGTTGGGGGCAATCAGGTCAGCAGGGGAGGGCAGTTGGGGGGAATCGGGCCAGCAGAGGAGCAGTTAGGTGTCGATCAGGCTGGCAGGCAGAAGTGGTTAGGGGCAATCAAGCAGGCAGTCAGGTGAGTGGTTGGGAGCCAGCAGGGATGTCGGACTGCCTGTTTAGGGATCGGGCAGACATCCCCCGAAGGGTCCCAGATTGGAGAGGGTGCTGGCTGGGCTGAGGGACACCCCCCCACCCCAGTGCACAAATTTCATGCACTGGGCCTCTAATCTACACTAATAAAAGAGAAACATGGTAATTAGCGTACGACCGCTACCCTTCCCATTGGCTAATCAGCATATCCTTATGCAAATTAACTGTCAGCCAAGATGGCGGCCGGCAGCCATGCACTGAAGCGAGCGGGGAGGCTTGCTTGCTTCAGTGACTGCGGACTCCAATGTTCCCCGCCTGCCGCTGCCGGCCTCTCAGCTGCAACTCTAAGCAACTATGTACTATGTTGCAAATAAGAACCTAAACAAAACCCCAGAAACCAGCCGGACTGAAAGCCAGCCGGACCGCAACATTGTATCGATGTTTTCAGCAGCCGAGGCCTCAGAGCTAAAGCTGGCCCAGAATAAAAAAAAAAAAAGAAAACAAGGAGCGGTTGGGAGCTTCAGTCACTGGCCAGCCGGAAAACAGCCCTCAGCCCCTCAGCCAGACTGGCCAGGCACCCCAGTGGGGACCCCCACCCTGATCCAGGACACCCTTCAGGGCAAACCAGCCGGCCCCCACCCATGCACCAGGCCTCTATTCTATATAGTAAAAGGGTAATATGCCTCCCAGCACCGGGATCAGCGGAGCAGCGAGGCTCCCAGCACCGGGATCAGCGTGACAGGGGGCAGCGCCCAAACCCCCTGATCGCCCTGCAGCTCTGTGTGTGACAGGGGGCGGGGCCACAACCTCCCTATCCGCCCTGCTCTGTGCCTGATAGGGGGGAGCTCCCCAATCCCCTGATCACCCTGAGGCTCTGTGTGTGACAGGGTGTGGCGCCCCAACCCCCTGATCAGCCATGCCCTGTGCCTGATAGGGGGGAGTGCCCCAATCCCGATTGGCCTGAAGCTCTGTGTTTGACAGGGTGCAGCGCGCCAACCCCCTGATCGGCCCTGCTCTGTGTGTGACAGGGTGTGGCGCCCCAACCCCCACTCCCCCACGGGCCCTGCTCTGTGTGTGACAGGGTAGAGCCATAACCTTTCCATCGGCCCTG